>NW_024868948.1:0-19574 GCF_013358625.1 Macadamia integrifolia
AAATCAACATATAAACATCTCATTCAATTGGCAATTTAAAAATAAACATAGCACATATGCACATCAATATGTGGAATGACTAGACTACATAGCATATTCATGATGGCATGACTAGACTAGATATATTTAAATGAATGCCAAACAATGCCTTGAAACAAGGCCAAACGTCCTCTCCCCACTTACTTGTAGCGTACAAGGATTCCCGTTCGGGACGGGTGAGATCCGGAGCGAATCGGGTAGGATTTGGTGAACCTAACATAATTGAGCGGGGTTAGTACTTCACCATTTTAGAATCAAAATTAATGAAATCCGATGATAAAATCATGTTTAGAACGACAAAAGAAGGTCACACGTCCGATTAGGGTTCGATCGGACAAAAGAAGGTCACACGTCCGGTATGGCCTGCCGGTTGTACCCACCGGTTGGGCCAGGGGGCCCCTGCTAGGACCGGCGGGTAGGGGCCTGCCGGTTGGGCCCACCGGTAGGGCCCTCCGGTTGGGCCCGAAGGCCCCCCTGCCTTCTCAGGTGGGTACCCACAGGCGGGTAGGGGCCCACCGGTTGTACCCACCGGTCTTGGCGGGAAACACCCTGTTTCTTCCCAACTTTCTCCATTCTTTGGGGATTCAAATGGGGCTTTTCTCAACCCATTCTTCACACCTTCAAGGTCCTATAGGATTGTTCTAACCTAGATCTAGGTTAGATTCAAGTGATGGGAAACCATCTTACCTTCTTTGCTCAAGAACAACCTCAAACCCTCCAAATCACTTCAAACTCACAATGCTTCTTCCACCTTGTAAATGTCTCTTCAAATCCTTCAAGATCAACACATAAATCATCTATTAAACCTTAGATTCATCATTTTAAAGGGGATCTACAAGATCTCAAGAAACCATACTCGAATCAAGGGTTTTAAAGCTTGGGTATGGTGAATGTTCACAAAACCCAACTTTGCTTACCTCTAACTGTAGATCTAGAGTTGAAGATCACTCTCCCGGCGCCGGAATGGAAAGATCGAGCTTCGGCGCCGCTAAGATCCCTCTTTTCTTCCTCTGCCTTCTCTTCCTTTCTTCTTCCCTTTCTTTTCTCTCTCCTCTTTACTCTTCTCACCAACGTACGGGGGTAATAAATGGAAAGAAGAGAAAATCATAAAGCTTTATATATAATTTCCTAATTAAGTGAATAGTGCACATGGATGGGTCACATAGGTGGGTGGGTGTACCCACCTGTCCTACCCACCTGAGGGCCAAACTTGGGATTTTGACCGGGTTCGAGCCTCGTCACGAACCCCACCCCCGGCATACGATATAGCATACGTATATACCTTAAAATATAGATATAATACCTGTTTTATCTGTACATGGCCTTATGGTAGGTGCATGTACACGGCTTGGGCACTCCCGTCTCTTCTGGCACTGGCTCGGACTTGTCGGGCCAACCGGTGTTTAAGGTCACCCGAGCCATCATAGCCCATAAGGAACCCGCTCTAATTTCCCCTGGCTCGGTTCCTGCATGGTTAAACCGGTTCAACCGCTTAATCAAACCAGGTTTAAAAAGTAGGGTATTACATGTGAGGTGGGCAGGGTTGCACGCACGAGGTAGGCAGGGCTACATATATGCAAAAATGTGATTTTCCAGGAAAGATTGTGGGAGATCTGATGTCCGATTTTGACGTACCATATATCGTTGGAATCATGATTTCGAGTACTATCCATCTGTACTATCATTTTGTCCGGATTCCTTCGTATATAAAAATCATAATTGGGCCCTCTTCCCTCCTGCATAGGATTTTTGGGGTTTTGGGTGAGCAGGGGATGTTTCTAGGTTTCCTTAATCAATTATCATCTCTATCGATCGGAAGCAAGAAGTCATGTCCAAGATCCTCAATTCATCATAGCCGAAGGGGGAGTGAGAAAATTGGGTGTCTACAGATTGCCCCTCTTAGGCCAAGGCCTATGCCAACAGCCGAAGGGCAAAGAAAAGAACAACCACATTTTGTCACCGGGAGTATGTGATGCCGTCATTTTGCTCATTAATGATAGAGTTGAAAAATGCAACAGGTAGAACCTTTTAACTATAAAGTTTGAGACTTACCTAGACTACCGATTTGTAGGAAAGAAATTCACTACTCTTCCAATCCTGCAAAAGATGTTAGTACTTGATCTTTGTCTTTTCCTATGCTAGGCTTCCATGTGCTAGTCTAGAGGATTTGGTCTCCAGGCTAGGTCTTTCGACCCAATCTGCACTATCTGAGACCGTCGATTACAAGAAAGAAATTCGCTGCTCTTTCAATTTTGTAAAAAAAAAAAATATTAAATTCTTGAATTTTCCTTGGTCGGGCTTTCATGTGCTAGCCTAGGGAATTCATCAATGAGATCAGGTCACTCGGAGCCGATTCAAAGAGATTGAGCCACCTGGGGCCAAGTTAATAAAATTGGACCACCTAGGGCTAGTCCAATGAAATTGGGCCACCTGGGGCCAATTCAATTAAATTGGGCCACCTGGGGCCGGGTCAATAGGATTGGCCCACCTGGGGCCAGTCCAATGAAATGAGGCCACCTGGGGCTGATTCAATGAAATTGGGCCACCTGGGGCCGGGTCAATTACATTGTTTCTTTTCTTGATTTCTTTCATGTCTGTTGATTGGGATTCTTGAATTTGAACCGAGAGATTGAGTCCTGAATTTTACCATTTTGATTTGGAATCTTGCTCTTTGCTTTTGATTGGGAATCTTGCCTTTTTGCTTTTGATTTTTACTACAATTTTATCTACCAATGGGATTTGACTTTCACCTTCCCTCTTCATGTGATATAATTTTCACCTACCACACAAATTTGCTTTATATTTCACCTTCCCTTTGATTTTTACCTTCCACTTCCATGTGATATAATTTTTTTATCTACCACAAGAAATTATTTTGAATTTGGCATTTTGTGGTAAGAATCCTTAATTTGCACCTTGGAATTGGAATCTATTTATTTATTTTTTTTTTTGAGAAAACAAATTTTTTACCCATAAAATGGTCCCCTCTCCTGTTCATTCCCTATTCTGATTTTTCTGAGTTGTGAATGATTTGTGAGCGAGTGAGCTCGGTTTTTTGAATCACCTTGAAGATTCAAAGTTTTTTGCACTTTTTCGGGTTTCTTCAAATTTTTTCGAAGATCTTCAAGTTTCCCTTGAAGTTCTTCATCTTCTTCTTGAAGATCTTCATAGTTCTTGAGGAAGGAGTTATTTGGAGAATTTGACATCTTTTTGGGCTTTTTCAAAAATTATGAAACTTCTTGGAGTTACTTATAATTTTGGAAAATATGGCTCAAAGCAGAAAGAGAAAGACCTGCGAAGAGGTCCGACTGGATGGTTGTAGCAATTCTTCTCAAGGGGAAGAGAGTCCTGTGGATTGGTACACCGGACAAATACTTTACGAGACTCAGGATCATACTTGCAACTCAGTATGGGGAAAATGGGTAAGTCCTTGTATTTTGTTCACTTCTCCTTATTTATTTATTATTGTGTTTTTTTTTTTTATTATGATTATTATTTTTTATTTTTATCCTAGGAGCACGATAGGGGAGTACCACCGACCTTGGCCAGATATGGTCATTCGAACACAGCTCAGGATTGGTACAAGATGCTCCCCTGCAGAGTGAAAGAGTTGGTTAACTCATCATACCTGAGTCAATTGGCTTCCATAGAGAGTAGGAAGTTTAGCCCGATATTGGCAAGGGCCCTGATGGAGTAGTGGTGGCCGAGCACTCACACCTTTCATCTTCCTACTAGCAAGATTACCATTACACCTCTGTGCTTCTATGCTTTAATGAGCATACCATTTGGAGGGAGACCCTTGTCTTTTCCTGAGACTTTGACCGCACAGGAGTTCACAAATCTGATAGGCATTGATATCCAGGCTGACTAGAAAGATATCCATTTAGGTGGGATTAGTGCTCGCTGGTGGAGGTCAGACCTGTAGGTGAACCTTGGTAACATTGTGCAAGTGACCTGCTCTTTCCTTCTATTTACTGTGGGTCAGTGCCTCTTTAGTGACCTCCAGGGTGGGGTGGACATTCGCATGGCTGCTTTCTTTGGAAATATTCGAGAAGTAGATACCTAGGATTGGGGTGGGGCCACATATGCATACTTTCTGCAGACTTTGGACCTGCTATCATATAAAGACCGAGGTCTCATGGGAGCGGGCTACATCCTCTATGTAATCTCTCATCCTTGTACCAATTTCTTTTCATTTGGTTTTATTTCCTCCCTTTAAATCAGGCCTGGTGCTATGAGCATTTGGAGATCATGGCTCCCATACTGAAAGATCCTCGAGCATTGCCTTTTCCTATAGCCATGAGATGGGGAGATAGCCGAGTACTCAGAGGCTGCGTCATCCTCTACGGACCTTTGCTTGTTCTCTCTTGAATGGTCTTCCAGAGGTAAGCCACGCTTGTCATTAAATTTCCTTCTGTCCTATGTTGTACTTACTTTTTCTTGCATTTGCAGGTCACTTAGAGACCATTCCATCCTCTTACATTCCCAAATCATGATGAAGTCACCCGGGCTAGATAATTATCAAAGAACCAAGTCCTATTAAGAGGTTTATGGGGCCATGCCTGGTATTTAGGAGAGAGAGTTATACCCCAATGGTCTGATTCTGATACACGCTTCTCTCCTTGTCTTCCTCCACTGACATGCATTATCTAGAGTGCATTCCTATGGATCAGATCAAGAGACTGGCAGACGGAACATGGGATGATTCGTTCCTACACCAGGATAGGGATTACAAGACCTTCCTTAAGGAAGAGACGGTATGCACCTCTTTTGATCCTGACGGTCTAGTGGTATGTTGTTCTTCCTTGAGAATCACCTTTATGCTTCAATTTCTTTTTGTTTGGCCTTGATTGATGTTCTTTCAGGGGAGAACATGGCTTGTAGATCCTCCTACTATTCAATCACATGTTGGTGCTATTGATCCATACCAAGCTGGACCTTCTACTAGTGTGGGTGATTCCCTTAGGATAGCCACCATTCCCTTCCATGACTTCCTAGGTTGGTCATATCCCAACACAGCCAATCCTAGCATCCCTCATCTTTTGGGATAGAGAACAGATATAGATGCTTCTCTTGGGATGCCTATTCCATATGACTACGTGAGTTTCTGATCATCCCTCATTTGCTTGGCTTTCGACCTCCCTTGGCTGATATGCTCCTTCTCAGGTGTCACCTGAGGTCTATACCGAGATCAGGAGGATGCATTAGAGCTTGTATGAGGTGGCGATCAACAAGGCATCTTTCCCCTTCTTCTTTTATTACTCTTTTTCTTAAACATCTCTTATATTCTTCAGGTTGGAAGGATTGTTTCCCTAGAGAGCCAAGTCAGCTCCTACCAGCAGGAGAATGCCCAACAGCATGCACAGATTTAGGATCTATCCTAGAGGTTGGCAAATTTGGGATTGGCACCCACGGACTGCTCGCCATTCCATAAGGGCGATCCTGAGTATGGTTTAGATGAGGACTTTGACCCTTAGGGATCTGTTCCAGTAGTTCCTACAAGCACAAACACATGTATATCATTTTTTCTTTTTATTTTTCCCTCCCCTTGTTTGTTCGTTTTTTTTTTAGTATTTTATGAATGGAAACCTATCTTTGGCACAAAGAAAATCTCCTTTTGTTTATGGTTTGGAACGTTTAGGCATAATCAATTCCATAACTCAAGTCTTCACTAAAATAATTGGAATAACATAAAAGTCCAAATATCTCCTCATTTTACTACCAAGTGAAATACATGAGAATCATCTTCCTACCATAAACGGGATAGATAGATAACAATATAGAGAGACAATTCTTGGGGTGGGTAAAAGTTCACCAACTCCTTTGGGTCATCTGCTTTCAGTCCATATTGTCGACTGATATACGTAGACAAGTAAAAGGACGTGTGAGTCAATCCCATCAACTTGATGTAGTTGTATCCAGGGGCCTTCATCAGAAAATCTTCTTGTGGCTTCCCTAGGCATCTCCATACAACATCTTTTGCAGTTCTTTCTTATAGGTATCTCTCCCAATCAACAACAATCTTAAATTCAGGGACTTTCCTCTTATCCTGTTAGCAAGGAACTCCATGTTGGCATTCTTTTAATGGCCTAGTCAACTTCAGTTTCTCAAGGAGCCAAATCTGGAAAATAGCAAGACTTCCTTAATACTGATCAAGTCTGAATCTATGGCTATGGCTCATGTCATCAAATCCCTTGAGCATTTCTGCAAGGACCATAGGGTTGATATCACCTCCTTTCTTTAATTGCTTTACCACTTCTATCAGAGAACATGGGTGAGCTATCAAGCAAAGTAGATAAGCATCTTATGATCTTTGTTGATGGATTCCTCCCAATGATAGATACTAAGTGAAGATCTTAGCCACCTTCAGAATGTCAATCTTCCAATATCTAACAAATTGCTTCACTTCGTCATCCTTCCATCCAAAGAAATTCTGAATTTCCTCTGAGTAATCTTTCTTCAAAGATGGTTGGATTAACCTACCCTTGGGTGGAGATAGCATACAAACTCAGAATTCTTTGAGAGTTGGGCAGATCTCAACTAATCCAAACTGAAACATATGAAGATTGGTATCCCAGTGTTGAAGCACTTGCCTGAGTAAATGGTGAAATAATTTTACACATCCAATTCGACTGAGCATTGACATATTTATAGATTCCAGTAGTTCTTGTGCCCTCATGTTTATGTCCAAGGTCCATTTTCTCAATGTCTCATCTAGCGAGTCCATGACTTTTCCTGTAGCCATCACAAACAAAAGGAGATGTGGTGATTTATCAAGTATCACTCAGTAGCTATTGACACAACCAAGCCTTTACCACTATTGCATCAAACTCTTTATATATATATTTTGACTAATCAAGGATGGGGAATGAATGGGCCTTGACATGCTGGTGCCAAGTGGTGACTATTGGGGGTGGAATTCTGGATAAGAATTTGGAGGACCATAGGCAAATGATAGATACCTAATGGTCTTGTATGCCAAATGGTGATTCTTGGGGGTGTAAGGGTAGCAACCAGAAAAAATGTTGTGTTCCTCCTTTGTGGGGGAGGAAAAAGGGCTTGCATCTATTCCATCCTCTCTCCTCTCTTTCTCTTTCATGAGGAAGTGGTGTGTCATGTGTGCTTACCCTGTAAGCTCTGTACTGCCATATCACTGCTTGGAGATATGTGGAGGCCTATTTCGTAAGAGTGTAAAGTTTGCCATTAAAGACAGGGATTTAATGATGGTCCAATATGGGGATCTAGATCATGCAGAAGGGTTTGGAGTAGCCACCTAGGGTTATGGGCCTAGGACCCATGGGTGAGCCCAATTCTTGAGAAAAGGGCCCAATAATTGGTCTGGTCTAGAGAATTAGGGTAAGTGTCAGGTTGTAGAGTTGGGAAGGTATCAAGCACCCAATCTACCCGGTTCAACCGGTCATCCTACTAGATGCTTTAGAATGAACATTTTTTATAATTATTCCTATTCCATATGTATACTTATCCAGGACGTGGACCCCTGGTATTAAGGCGGGGCTGCTTATGCATATTTGCTATGGTCTCTGGATTTGTTATCATATGGAGACTGAGGTCTCAAGGGAGCGAGCTACATCCTTTAAGTAATCTCTTGCTCTTGTACTCATTTCTTTTCATTTAGTTACATCTTTTCACTTTGATTTTTCAAATCATCCCTGGAGCTACGAGCATCTGGAGATTATGGTTCCCATACTGAAAGACCCTCAAGCATCACCCTTTCCCATAGCTATGAGATGGGGAGATAGCCGAGTGCATAGAGTCCGGCACCATCCTTCAGGGACTACTGCCTATTCTCTCCTGAATGGTCTTACAGAGGTAAGCCATACTTTGTCATTCAATTTCCTTATGTCCTGTGCCATACTTATTTTTTCTTGAATTTGTAGGTCACTTGGAGACAATTCCAACCTCTTACGTTCCCAAACCTTGATGAAGTTGCTAGGGCTAGATACTTATCAAAGAACTGAGTCTTATTTAGGGGTATATGGGACCATTCATAGTATTTAGGAGAGAGGGTCATACCCCAATGGTCTGATACTGATACATGCTTCTCTCCTTGTCTTCCTCCACCAACCATGCATTGTCTGGAGTGCATTCCTGTGGACCAAATCGAGAGACTAGCAACAGAATATGGGATGATTCATTCCTTGAGCAGGATAGGGATTACAAGGCCTTCCTTGAGGAAGAGACTATTTGCACCCCTCCTAGTTCTTATGGTCCAGTGGTATGTTACTCTTTCTTGATTATCACTTTCAGTCTTTCAATTCCTTTTAACCTTGATTGATGTTCTTTCAAGGGAGAACACAGCATGTAGACCTTTCTACCATCCAATCACATGTCAGTGCTGCTGGTCCATCCCAAGCCAGACCTTCTACTAGTGTGGGTGGATCCCTCAGGATAGCCATATGCCCTTCCATGGCTTCCCAGGTTGGTTATATCCCAACATAGCCAATCCTAGCATCCCTCATCTCTTAAGGCTGAGAACAGACATAGATGCTTCTCTCAGGCTACTTATTCCATATGACTATGTGAGTACCTAATCATCCTTTGTTTGCTTGGATTTCGACCTTCCTTCGCTGATATGCTCCTTCTCAGGTATCTTCGGAGGTCCATACCGAGATCCGGAGGATGCATCAAGGCTTGTGTGAGGTGTTGATCAACAAGCCTTGGATTACACTTTCTTTCTTTAATCTCTTGAAATAGCCTTGGTGTTTTGAGCACTTGGGAACCCTAGCTCCCACATTAAGAGACCCTGAGGCATTCTCTTTCCCTGTAGCCACGAGGTGGGGAGATAATCAGGTGCTCAGGGCTAGATGCCATCCTCTGAGGACCACCATTCATTTCTTTTGAACGATCTCACCAAGGTATGCCATGTCTGACACTGAAATTCCTTTCATCTTATGCTATACTTACTTCTCTTTGGTTTTACAGGTTAATTGGAGACCATTCCATGACCTTGTATTTCCAGATCTTGAAAGATTCACCTTGGTTAAGCACTTATCATCGAGAGTAGTACCACAGTGGTTGGACATCGAGCCATGCCCCCTCTCCCGGTCTTCCTCCACCTATTATACACTGTCCAAAGTTCATCCCAGTAGATGAGATGAAGCGTTTGGCTGAAGGAGTATGGGAGGACTCTTTTCTTGATTAGGATAGGGACTACAGAGCCTTCCTAGAGGAGGAGATAGTATTCACCCCTCTTAGTCCTGATGGTCCAGTGGTATGTTGCCCTTTCTTGAGTACTTCCTTCAAATTCTTTTTATTTTGGTCTTCACTGATGCTCTTTTAAGGGAGAGTGCGACGTGTAGATCCTTCTACGTTTCGGTCGCATGCTAATTTTGTTGGTCCTTCACAAGCAGGACCCTCTACTAGTATAGGTGGGTCCCTCAGAGATGCTAACATCCCCTTTCGTGGCTTCCCTTCTTGGAGCTATCCCAACGCAGCCAACCCCATTCTCCCTCATCTTCTGGAGCCGAACACAGACGTAGACGCTTCCCTTGGACTACCCAATCCTTATGATTATGTGAGTATCTGATCATCCTTCAATTAACTCTTGACCTCCTTTGGCTGATACGTTCTTTCTCAGTTGTCCCTGAAGGTCTATTATGAGATTAGGAGGATGCACTATGGCCTGTTTGAGGTGATAGTTGCCACGGATCGGGAGATCACATGGCAGGAGGCACTGATTTAGGACCTGACCCAGAGGCTAGAGTAGGCTGGACTAGCATTCGTGGATTCCCTGGTGTTCCATAAGGATGGTTTAAAGTATGGCTCAGATGATGATTTTTGACCCATAGAGATTTGTTCCTGCATTTCCTAAAAATACAAACACATGTATATTTTCTTTTTCTTTTTTCCTCCCCTTGTTTGTTCATCATTTTATTTTAGCATCTTATGAATGAAAACTTACCTTTGATGCAAAGAAATCTCTTTTTATTTTGTTTATTTGCAATATTTTGGTATAATCAATTCCGTAACTCAAGTCATAATTAGAATAATCAGGATTGCATGAATATCCAAATACTTCCTCATTCTATTACCAAGTGAATTACATGAAAAAGGAAACAATGTCCCTATTATAGGTGGGATAGGTGAGTAATATAAGGTGGGGAGACAATTCTTGAGGTGGGTGAAAGTTCACTAGCTCATCTGGGTCCGTCTCCTTGAGCCCATATTGTCGGCTGATGTACATAGGCAAATAAAAGGATGTGTGAGTCAATCCCATGAACCTGACATAATTGTAGCCAGGGGTCTTCATCAGAAAATCTTCTTGTGGCCTCCCTGGGCACCTCCATGCAATATCTTCATAGTTCTTTCCTGTCGATACTTGTCCCAATCAGTGATGAGGTCGAATTTTGGAACTTCCTTCTTATCCTGGTAGTAAAGATCTCAGAGAGGGCCTCCTTTCAATGACTTGGTTAACTTTAGCTTCTCGAGGACCCAAATCTGAAAAATAGCAGGACTCCCTTGATAATGATCTAGTCTGAATCTGTGGCTATGGCTCATATCATCGAATCCCTTGAATGTTTCTACAAGCACCGTAGGGATGATGTCACCTCCCCTCTTCAACTGTTTTACTACCTCAATCAGGATGGAAGGTGCACCATGTCAGGGAGTGCGTAGAACATAACGAGCTATCATGGAAAGTAAATAAGTATCATGTGATCTCTGTTGATGGATTCCTCCTATTGGTAGATATTGGATGAAGAGTTGAGCCACCTTCAAAATGTCGATCTTCCTATATCAGACAAATTGCTTCACTTCCTCTTCTTTACATCCGAAGAAGTCCTGAATTTCCTCTGAGTAATCTTTCTTCAAAGATGCTCAGAACAAACTACCTTTGGGTGGAGATAACATACAAACCCAAAATTCTTTGAGAGTTGGGCAGATCTCTACTAATCCAAACCGAAATACATACAGGTTGGCATCCCAGTGTTGAGGCACCTGCCAGAGTAACTGGTGATGTAGCTTCACACATCCAATCCGGTCAAGAAATGACACATTCATGGACTCCAGCAATCCTAGCACCCTCATGTTTATATGTAAGGTCCATTTCCTCAACGTCTCATCCAATGAGCCCATGACCTTTCCTGAAACCATCACAAACAACGAGATATGATGATTTATCAAAGCATTACTCGTTAGCTAATGACTCAAAAAATCCTTTACCACTATTGCATCAAGCTCTTTTTTTTCCTTGACTGATCAAGGGTGAGGAATAAACTGGCCTTGATAAACTGGTGTCAGGTGGTAATTTTCTTTTAGAGGATAGAATCCTGAATAAGAGTGGACGGGCCATAGGTGAATGATAGACACCTAATGGCTTTGCAAGCCAAATGGCGATTCTTGAGGGATTGAATCCTGGATAAGAAGTGATGGACCAATGGGTGAATGACAAATGCCTAATGGAATTTTATGCCAAATGGTGATTCTTGGGGGACACAAACTATGATGATCATTTAAGATACTTTGATTATTAATCATGGAACCAATTTATTGCCTTTAGATGGTTGAGACTACACTTGCACACATCAAATTGCCTACGTATCCCTTGAAAGGAATCAGGTATGATGTAGTTCAGGCTATTCACCCTTTCAGACATAATATTTCTTGAGTTGATCCATGTTGACCAGTTTGGGTATTTCTTCATTGTTTTGGTCTATGAGTTTCACAGCTTTGCCTGGTAGAATTTCTTTGACCGTGAATGGGCCACTCTAGTTGGGCCTGAATTTCCCTCTTGGGTCATGAATCGGGGCTCTTTGTTCTCGAAGAACAAGTTCATCCACCTCCATGTGGTGGGGCTTCACATTCTTGTTAAATGCCCTGGCCATTCTTAGTTGATATTTCTTTAGGTTATCCATGGCTTTCATGTGCCTTTCATCGAGAAAATTAAGCTCGTCATGTCTGACCTTCACCCACTCTCCTTTAGGTAGCTAACTATCAAGGAGCACCCTTTGGAATGGTACCAGGATTTCCATGGGTAGAACTGCCTCAACCCCATATACCAAAGAGAAAGGGGTTTCCCCCATCGAGGATCGTACAGAAGTCTGGTATGCCCATAAGGCAAGGGGTAACTTATCAGCCCAATCCTTATGTGTTTTCGCCATTTTTTATAGGATGAATTTGATGTTCTTATTGGCGACTTCTACTCCCCCATTGGTCTATGGCCTGTAAGTGGTAGATTGATGCCTTTTGATACCGAACTTTGTACAGATTTTATCGGTCTTACCCCAGAAATGGGATCCCTGATCTGACATCAATTCTTGAGGCACTCCATAGCAAGATGTTATTTTCTTTGATGAATTTGGATACCTTAGCAGACTTGAGGACCGTATAGGACTATGCTTCTACCCTCTTGGTGAAATAATCAATGGATACTAAGATGAACTCATGACCATTGGATGCTTTGGGGTTGATCTTCCCAATCCATCCATCTTTCTTTTGGGTTATATACCAAACCTTGAGAATGGGATTGGTATGAGGGTGATGAGGGGTAAAAAGCGGGATGGTATGATGATGATGTAATGTTAGAGGTAGGATATGAAGGTTGGGCGTGATAGGATGAGGAGATTCCTTCACTTTGATAGTGGGGGGAAGGTTGATGGTACAGTGGAGGCTGATAATATGGTGAAGGTGGGAGGTATGGCGGAGATTGGTAATATGGTACGACGGATTCTTCTATTGATGAGGAAGGGTGAATGGCGGGAGTCCGATCTTCTAATTCTTCTTCTGATGATTTTCTTCTTCTAGGGGCCCTTATGACTTCAGCCCTTTAACTCATTAGTTTCTTATAGGTGCGGGCATTCAAATAATTCTTTCGAGCTCTAGGTACAATGAGTTGAGTAGGGTCACTCTTTGTGGCTCCTTCCTCTAGATTGTTCACATGATCAGGGAGTGGATTGGTGTTGACATTGGGATATTGCTTGACGTTAACTTCAATGGTCCCATTGTCCACCAAGTCCTGGATCGCATGTAGGAGACCTATACATCTTTCAGTGGTGTGCCCTTTCTGATTGCTCTTCGAGCCACTATCCCTAGCAATCCCTGTTTCTTTAACTTCTCAAACACTGTTGTCATGGGCATTCCCAAATCAAAAAATTACCTTTTTGGATGAGGGGCCTTTTAGGAGGGTGCATCTGCTTGTATTATGAATGGTTATGAGGAAGTGGCTGGCGAGCCTGACTGCTGAACTACACTCACCATATTAGTTTTTGGATTCTTTCCACGTCTGACTCTGGTGTTCTTCCCTACATCTTGGGAGGATCCTTAATACTAGGCCTCCCTTAGGATTCTTTTCTCCACCCGTGTGCTAGTGGCTATCAAGGCATCAAAAGTCTATAGATGTTGGTAGTAAAGAACATCATAATATAGCTTTGATAAGTTCTTTATCAACATCTCCACTTGCTCTGCTTCTAAAGGCCGATCATCCATCTTAGCGGCCTTATCTCTGAACCTCATTAAGAAGGCAATGAATCCTTCTCTAGGCTGCTGCCTCATCATCTCAAGCTCTCGTTGCTTCACATCCACTTTGGTGTTGTATGAGTACTATTTGGTCAAGGTTTTCACCACCGTTGTCCAATTCTGAGTTTGGGATGACTCCAACTATGCGAGCCACCTTAGTGCTAGTCCCGATAGGGTTAGCATGAAGGCTTACCCCATCTGGTTATCTGCAAGTTACTATGACTTGGCGATGCTAGGAAAAACTTTGAGGTGAGCCTTGGGGTCTTCTAACCCATCAAACCTATCAGTCTGCCATTTGAATTTTTTGGGAATTCTTATCCTGGAGAAGAAACTCACTTCCTCTAAATCCATTATTTAACTCTCCGAGCCTTTTCCCACTCGAATCACTTTTTCCAACTTCTCTAATTGCTCTTTGAGTTTCCTTTCTTTCTCCGTTTCTGGAGGCTCTATTCGGACATGTGTGGCAAACTCCTCTTCCTCATCTTCAATCCTTACCCTGGGAGGAGGGACCCTAGAATAGACCCCTTATTGACCATTTAGACGAGTAGGTGAGGATCCTCTTTGATCGGTTGGCCTGACTTGCTCTGGATCTCCTGAGTTAACTCGAGAAAAGTTCCCACGATAGCCTGTAGCTCCATTCTATTCCACATCTCCCATAGCTGGTGTTGGCTCATTCCTGGGATCAGCTCTGGGAGGGTTTTGAAGTGTATGCAATATCTGAGCTATCCCTTTATTGACTTCAGCCATTTCTATTTGCAAGGTCTCCATGGCTTAGAGTCGTGTGGATCCACATTAACTATGCTGTAATCACTTAGTAGGAGACAATCTTGGAGAGATGACGAAGCTGATACTAGATATAGGCGAGTCTACTGATTACCCTGACATGTCCAAAGGGACCACAGAAAATACTTGAGGTGTGGAATTGTGCCTGAACCAAAAGTGGCTTATTTTAGGATTATTGAATTCCCAACCCCTTGTTCACACATTCACTAGATTAATAACCAATGATCCATCCAAAGTTAGTCTGCTTAATGATAGGGGGTGGATAAGGTTGATAGGGGGTGGATAAGGTTCCTTGGTCCACCCAATATCATAAGCGGGAGATTCATATAAAAGGCTTGTCGAGAATATTCCCATAAGACATTCCATGTAATAAAGTCATGCTTTCCTTACTTTTTTTCCCACTAGGTGTCCTTCCTCTTAATTTTCTTGGGACTTCTTAGGACTTGTTGTGACTCTGACGGGATTACCCCTGAGTCACATATCTGGACTTTTTACTTAAGGAGGAGGGACACCTTTTATTTGAAACCCACATAGGAAAGCAATTCTTTATGTCAGGAATATAATATAGGAATATTCTTTTTCAAGACCACAAACAAGTTCTACAGTGAGCTTGTGGCCCTCCTAGCTTCTTCATCTATTTTCTACATGATGTGAGCATACGGTGGATGCAATAGGACCGACAAGGCTTCCTTGATAGGATCTATATATGGAAGGTACATGATCCTTTTGATATACCCATAGGTACAAGATCAAGGGGGTGACTTCCTTGCCCATTACTCGTGACTGCAAACAAGGTTAAGCAACTGGCCATGGGGTGGTGGAACTGTGAGTGATATTGTGCAAAAGTGTAATGTAGGGCAACCATCATTCAATCTCAGAATGCGATAAAGTGCACGGACCTTCCCGAGGGTACTAGCACAATTACAGACATCCTTGCCGTTTGACGACGCATTCAATCTCAGAATGTTATAAAGTCTGCGGACCTCCTTGAGGGTGCTGGAATAATTACAACATTCTCACTGTTTAACGATACCTTCCATTCTTGTACAGGAAGCGGGTATCATTTGCTCTAAGAGTACTTAGTATGTCATGCACTGACCTCCCCGAGGGTGTGGGCATGACAGGGAGTACCCTCGCCAAATGATTTCACTTCAAACATGATGCAGGATTCTGTTAGTGAATACAATTACAAATATGGATTAGCCAAACATGTTTTCAAACAAATGTGGTGGAAAATGTTCTTGCATTTAAAGGTAGCATCTAGTATTGGAAGCTTGACATTTGTCCCTAGTGGAGTTGCCACTGTGATGGTAGCGGCCGGAGATGATGAGATGTCTCTCTTCCCTTGGGGGAAAAAAAACTTGAGTCCCGTCCTCTCTCCTCTCTTTCTCTTTCATGTGAGGGGAGGGGTTCATGCTGTGTGTGCTTTGCTTGCGGGCCTTGCACCGCCATATCACCGCTCAGAGATATGTGGAGGCCTATTTTGTAAGAGTGTGAAATTCATCATTTAAGATGGTGGTTTGATGATGGTCCAATACGGGGATTGGGATCATAAAAATGGGGTTTGGAGTCGCCACCTAGGGTTATGGGCCTAGGACCTGGGGGTAGGCCCGATTCCTGAGAAAAGGGCCCGAAAGTGGGTCTGGTCCAGAGATTTAGGGTAAGCATTAGGTTACAAAATTGGGAAGGTGTTAGGCACCCAATCTACCTGGTTAAACCAGTCTTCCGCCTAGATGCTTAAGGACGAACATTTTCCACAATTATTACTATTCCACATGCATGGCTAAGTTATCACACATATATACATTAATTGAATTCAAACTACTATATACACTAAAACAAGGTCTATATAAAGTCTACATTATAAAAAGTTTATTGAGAAATTATACCTGAACTTAACCCCTGTTTCAGCTCAAGAGGGGCGGGCCCTTGAAGAGTACTGGCTCAGACTATTTTTCATGTTTCTCCTAGCTTAGGGCAAGATGGTCTTGACCTCCAACTTTCTTTCTTGAGAGATGTTGATTGTGATGTTTGCAGTCAGGTTCCAGCTAGGAATGGTTACTTTCGGATTTTGATTCAGACAAAGCTTCAGCTAGGGAAGGCTATTTCTAGATTTGGATTTGGACAAAGCTTCGGCTAAGGGAGGCTATTTCCAGATTTGGATTTGGTGGTACTCTGGTAGAGCTTTCACTAGGGATAGGCTAGGGAAGGGCTAGACTGAGGTGGCACTCCAGTAGAACATCAGCTAGGGATAGGCTAGGGGAAGGCTAGGCTGAGGTGGCACTTCGGCAGAGCTTCCATTGGGAATGGTTATTTCTGGAAAGATTCCAAAGGCACTCGGATAGGGCTTCCGCTAGGACTGCTATTTTTGGAAAGAAATGGATTGACATAAAAATGGATTAAAGATCTCCAAAGTCCCAAAGAACACATTGAAGATCCAAACAAAGTTCCATATCTTAACAAAGATCTCTTCGTAGACCCGAAGAACCTCAAAGGGGGGGTTTCTATTTCTGGTAAAACTCATGAACACTCAAAGGATGGGGTTAAAGAGCATACTACTTTTGGAAAAAACTAGATTGAACTAAGGACTTAGATTGAAGATCTTCAAAGTCCTGAAGAACACTTCGAAGATCCGAACAAGATTTTGAATCTTGATGAAGATTACTTTGAAGACCTGAAGAAAATCAAGAGGGTGAGGGGAGGAAAGTTTCACTACAATGGAGTGAGGTGGGATTTTGGTGTGTTTTTTTCAGAGGGAGGGTATTTATAGGTTTTTTTGGCTAATAGGAAAGGGGGAACCTCTTTGCCCGATGGACAGAAAGCGGGTTCTTGCCTAAAGTGGGGGAAAAGGATCTTTATACACTGGGTAAAAGAGGGGTTTGGACCAAAATGGGTGGGGAGGGCTTTTGTCCACTAGGTAAAAGAGGGGTTTTTGGGAGAGAGAATTACTAGCGAAAGAGAGATTTTTGGCTTCAAGTGGGTTCCCCCTTCACCTACCAGGCTAGCGGAAACACCATCTCGGCCATTATCGGTGGCGCAATGATTTGGCCAAAGTGCACGGGACATGGAGGCAGGCAGTGCAGACAATGTCATGGGTGTGAGACGCATGGTGGACGGGTAGTGACGCGTGGGTGGGAAAGTTGGGCAGCAAATGGTCTGCGCATAGGTGTAGGCTGGCCTAATGGCCAGCATACACATGCATGGGCTGGCCTACTGGCCAGCATGCCTATGTGTGGGCTGGCCTGCTGGTAAGCTCACAAGCATGAGGCAGGGGCATAGGCCAGTGCCCGACGGGGTGGGGGTATGAGTGTAGGTAGGCTAGTGCGGGGCCAATAGGGGCATAGGCCTATGTGTGGGGGCACAGACTACGGGGAGTGGGGATGCAGGCCGAGAGGCAGGGGGCATAGGCTATGGGTGTGCATAGCAGGGGTAGGCTAGTGTGCATGGTAGGGGGGCTAGTGCACATGGGGTGGGCTAGCCTGGGCGGCATATGCTGCGGCCATGTGTTGCTACCTATGGGCAACAAGCACGCTTGCGGGCTTGCCTGCTAGCCAATGCTCACAGCGCGCGTAATTTATGGGTTTTTTTGGTGATGATTACGGGAAATCCATCAGCCTGATTTTGTCATACCATATATCATCAAAATTATATTCACAAGCACTATCCATCCATATGGTCATCTTGATCGGATTCCTTCATATATAAAAAGTTAAAATTGGACCCACTTTTCTCCCATGTGAGGGTCTCTAGGGTTTCATGTCCGAGAGTATTTTCGGGTTATCTAGGTAGAAAAGGGATGAATTTTAGGGTGTTTGGGGTAGGTAGGGGATTTTCTAGGTTTCCAACAGGACCATCCGCATGCGCGACATACATGTGGGAAAGTGTAATTTTTTGAGAATGACTGCAAGAAATCTGTTGGTCTGATTTTGACATGCCATATATTGTCAGAATCGTATTTTTGAGCACTATCCATCTGTATGGTCATCTTGACCACATTCCTTCATATATAAAAAGTCAAAACTGGACCCTCTTTTCTCCCGCATGGGGATTTCTAGGGTTTCAGGTAGGGGATTGTTTCCATCATCATCTCTATTGATCAAAAGCTAGAAGTCACATCCAAGATCCAAATTTAATCATAGCCAAAGGAGGGTGAAAAAATTGGATGTCTACAAGATAAACTGGGTGGTACATCTTCTAAGTCTATGGCTTCAACCAAGTATTTCCTTTCTCTGATGAAATTCACACTATGAGCGAACCAAAACCGACCATCTATGGTGAGAGAGTTCACCATATTCTGATAAATGGGCCTGATTCTTTGTTTCACCAGGAATAGTCGAACCCTAGCCATAGAATTGCATTCTACCATGGAAGCCAAGGTCGCAAGGGCATCAGCGAACCTGTTTTTATCTCTCTGGAAGTATTCGAATAAGATATTCTCAAAGCTTTCAATCACCCTTCCAGATGTTCTTTATATGGCTTCAGTTTTTCATCTCTAGTCTTCCACTTTCCTTATGTCAGACAAATGACATTCGGTGAATCTCCATACACCTTGATCCTTTTCACCCCAATGGTTAGGATAGTTTTGAGTCTCAAGGCACAAGCTTCATATTCAGCAATGTTATTGGTACAGGGGAAATCAAGGCGAAATGATGAAGGCAAATAAAGACTGTCAAGACTGACAAGCAATATTCCCGCACCACGGCCCTTTTGATTAGATGCTCCATCAAAGAATAATTTCCATTCATTAGCTGTGTCTTCTTCTTCTATTGCTATGATTTCTTCATCAGGAAAGGCATCATCCAAGGCTTTTCCATCTTCTGTGGGGTGGGCAGCCAAATGATCAGCTATAGCTTGCCCCTTGATAGATTTCTGAGTAATATAGGTGATGTCAAATTTTGATACCAGAAATAGCCACTGGGCCATCTTTCCTGTTAGAGCTGGTTTCTCAAAGAGGTACTTGATTGGGTCCATTCTGGATATCAGACGAACCAGAAAAGCTACCATATAGTGTTGCAGCCTTTTCGTTGCCCAAATTAGTGTGGCACTGATTCTTTCCAAAGATATGTACCACGTCTCATATTCTAGGAACTTCTTGCTAAGGTAATATATGGCATGCTCTACCCCCTTTTCCATCTCTTTTTGTGCTAGCAATAAGCCCATGGAATATTCTTCTACTGATAAGTATAACCGAAGTGGTTCTCCTTCTACCAATGGTGTTAATACTGGTGGGTTCTTGATGTATCCTTTGATCGTATCAAAAGCTTGTTGGCATTGATCAT
>NW_024868948.1:20327-20512 GCF_013358625.1 Macadamia integrifolia
GATACTTTTATTAATGGTATTCAGGGTGGTTGACTCAATAGCATGAGTAAACTTGAAGTCTTCTCCAATGCTTGTCCAGTTTAGGAGTGGGTCAATGGCTTATGGATGAGAAGATGTGGCAAGGAACCTTCTTCTTCTTTTGGAAAAGTCACTTCTATCTCTTCATAGGTGCTGACATTAGATAC
>NW_024868948.1:21541-47644 GCF_013358625.1 Macadamia integrifolia
TACACAAGTTTCCTCTATTTCAAAACCACTAAGTTGAACTTCCTGGTCTTATTCTTCTCCATTTCAATGTTGGCTAAGGTGTTCACCACTTCGGGATCTCCAGCTACTATAATCAGCTTCCCTTCATAAATGAACTTCATTTTCTGATGGAGACTAGAGGACACTACCTTTGCATGATGCAACCAAGGCCTTCCCAAGAGCATGTTAAAAGATGCTGGTATATTAATGATCTAGAAATCAATATCAAACTTTACCGGGCCAATTACTGCGGCGATGGTGAGGATGCAAAGGATTTTTCTTTTAGTGTTGTCATATGCCCGTATGGTTTGGGTTGACAGCCTCATCTCTTCTAGGGTGATGCCAATACTCTTTGTCAATCTCAAGGGTAGAACATTCAAAGTGGACCTATTGTCAATGAGAACTTGGGGAACCACCTTGTCCAAACATTCTACAGTGATGTGTAGAGCTTTATTTTGCTAGGCTTCTTTGGGGAGTTCAGAGTCTGAGAACATCAATGACTGTACTGCATATGTTGCCCCTACTATGTACCAGAGGTGTACCAGTTCTATCTCAATTGACACTTGCACATTAGTGAGAGACTTCAAGACTGCTTTACGGTGTGTGGGGGAAGTAATCAACAATCCCTAGATCGAGATATTAGCTTGAAACTTCTTGAGCCGAGCCAAGACTGGATTCTCTAGTTCTTTCTTCAAGCCACTGGTTTCTGCCACATTAGTACTCAACTATTCTATGGCTAGGGCCTTGCCCTTGTAGTCTCTTACACTTTGAGTTTCCATCACATTGGCAGGTTTCTTCATGATGATTTCCGTGGGATAACAATCTTCATCATTACTGTTTGTTAAGATAATTATCCCTACTATGGGTCATCTTCTACCTCAAATTCCTCTTCTTGGCTTGGGGTAGGGGATCGAGGTCCTCCACAAATATCCATATCCCTGGATCGTACCTTCTTGACTGCATTGGAAAGTCGTGCAATTGCTGTATCTATCCTTTTTGCAAGTGTGGAATGTCCCCCTATTTTTTCAAGGATTATCAACTGCTCGGTGTAGCATTGTTCACTGGTTGCCACTTCACCTAGCATTAGGTCAATTCCATTGGCCTCGAGAATTATCTCAACCAAACACTCATAGACGCTACTCATGTGCTCTACTATAGGGTTTACTTAACCCTCAAAAATGATCTCATAGCCTTCCCTATGGATCTTCCCCTTCTATGTGGATTGTGAGTGCCAGCTGAATAGGATCTGTGGGATCAACCATTGGGTCATCTTAGCCAATTGCATATACAGAATATCCTTCTAGACCCCTAGATGAGTAGTACCCTGATTCATCATCATCATCATTGTGCTAAGGCCCCTGGTAGTCATCCCAATTTGGGTACTCATCATCGCCTTGACAATCAGAGTCATCTCCATCATTCTCATCCTCACTTTCATCCTCATCGTCATCGTCATCATCCTTTGTGTCACTCCATATGTGGATTAGGGAGGTGTGCTCTTTAATTTGTTCTCCTACTGCCAATGCTATCACCGCTCTAAAGTGGTCATTTGTGACTTCTTTAATGTTTTTTGGGTTATCCTCCTGGGGTACAACGGGCTGAATTAGAGAAGTGGGATCACCATCCTAGCCTTCTCCTAAAGCATTCGCTAATCCTGTTGATGAGGTCATCTTCAAGGAGTCTAGTAGTGCGAGCAAATCCTTCCAATTGTACCCATCCATCCATCCTTCTTTTGGGTTATATACCAATCCTTGAGAATGGGATTGGTATGAGAGTGATAATGGATATGAGGCAGGGTGGTATGAAGGTGATGTGACAGAAGAAATAGGGTATTGTGAGAAAGATAGGGGGTGATGAGATGATGAGGTCCCTTCTCCTTGATGGTGTGGGGAAGGCTAATGGTATGGTGGAGGCTGGTAATATAATGGAAGTTGGTAATATGGTGGATATTGGTAATCTGGTGAAGGTTGGAGGTATGGTAAGGTGGATTCTTCTATTGATGAGGATAGATGAAATGCGGGTGACTTATCTTTTGGTTCTTCTTCTGATGACTCTTTCCTTTTGGGAGTCCTTATGGCTCGAGCCCTTTGACTCATGACCTTCCTATAAGCACGGCCATTCATGTGATTCTTTCGAGCTCGGGACACAATGAGTTGAGTGGGATCACTCTCTATTTCTTATTCATTTAGGTTGTTCATAGGGTCATAGAGCATAGGATGACAAAAGTGCTTATCTAATTGATACATGTGAACAGCCCTTCGGAAGGAGTTGCGCTCCTTTTGACAAGCATGTTTAACTAATCCATGGATGTGCCCTACCAATTCTGGAGGAAGGGACAACATTTGCACAATCCAGAACTTCTCTTGCCATTCAACATGCCTCTCTTCTTGGTATTTCTTGGCATCCCTAATAAAATGGGTTGGATCATAGAACTTAGGATCCCAATTTTGCTAGTCACTCATTGTTGCCAACATATTGACAGTTCTATGATCCGGGAGGGGATTGGTATTGATATTAGGAGATTGATTCACCTTGACTTCAATGGTCCCATTGTCAACCAAGTCCTGGATTGTATACTCGAGACCTATGCATCTTTTAGTGTTGTGCCGCTTCTGAGTGTGATATGCACAATATTCATGATCTCTGTACCAAGCTGGGAGAGGGTTGCTGATTACTCTTAGAGCCACCATCCCTAGCAATCCTTATTTCTTTAACTTTTCATACACTATTTTCACGGGCATTCCCAAACCAGTAAACTACCTTTTTGGAAGAGAAGCCTTCTGAGAGGGTGCAGCTGCTTGTATCACGAAGGGTCACGAAGAGGTGACAAGTGATACTGGCTGCTGAACCACACCTACCATATTGGTCGCGAGACATTTTCCCCACCCAACTCTAGTGTTTTTGCCTGCATCTTGGGAGGATCCTTGATATTGAGCTTCCCTTAGGATTCTATTTTCTATGTGTATTGGTGGCTATCAAGGCATCAAAAGTTTGTAGATGTTGATAGTAAAGGACATCATAATAAGGCTTTGACAAGTTTTCAATCAACATTTCTACTTGCTCTACTTTTGAAGGCCGATCTGCCATCTTAGTGGTCTTATCCCTAAACCTCATTAAGAAGGCAGTGAATCCTTCTCTAGGTTGTTGCCTCAACATCGGAAGCTCCCAACGGTTCACATCTACCTCAGTATTGTAAGAGCATTGATGGGTAAAGGCTTTCACCACCGTTGTCTAGTTCTGAGTTTGGGTAGTCTCTAACTGTGTCAGCCATCTTAGTGTGATCCCTGATAAGGTTAACATGAATGCTTGTTCCATCTGGTTGTCTGCAAGTTGCTATGACTTGGCGATGCTGAGGAAGACTTTGAGATGAGCCTTGGGGTCCTGACCCATCAAATGTGTTGGTTTGCCATTTGAATTTCTCAAGAGTTCTTACCCTAGAGAAGAAACTCATTTCATCAGAATCCACTGTTTGGCTTTCCGAACTCTTTGCCGTTTGGAGCATATTCTCCAATTTTTCCAATTGCGCTTTGATTTTTCTCTCTCTCCATCTCTGGAGGTTCCATTCGGACGTGCACCGCAAACTCTTCTTCTTCATCTTCAATTACTACCCTGGGAGGAGGGACCCTAGAATGGGCCCCCCGTTAACCATATAGGAGGGTAGGTGAAGCTCCTCTTTGACCGGCTGGCCTGACTTGCTCTGGTTCTCCTGAGTCAACTCAGGAAGAATTCCCATGATGACCATATAGGAGGTTTTTGGAGTGTATGCAGTATCTGTGCTATCCTTCTCTTGACCTCGACCATTTTTGCTTGCAAGGTCTCTACGGGGTGGACCCATGCTTCCCTGGGTGATTCAGGATCGTGTGGATCCATATGAATTGGGTTGTAATCACTTGGCAGTAGACAATCTCGAAGAGACGATGTAGGTGATACTGGACTTAATCGAGTCAACCCATTACCCTGATGTGTCCAAATGGATAGCAGAGAATACTTGAGGTGTGGAATTGTGCCTGTACCAAAAGTGGCTTATTTTAGGATTCTTGTATTCCCAACCCCTTATTCACTTATTCACTTGACTAACAACCAATTATCCATCCAAAGTTAGTCTACTTAATGATAGGGAGTGGGTAGGGGTTGATACCCCTAGTCTACTCAATGTCATAAGCGAGAGGTACACACAAATGGCTTGACTGGAATACTCCTATTAATACATTCTTTGCCAATAAAGTCATGCTTTCTGTAATCTTATCTCACAAGGTGACCTTCCTCCTAGTTTCCTCGGGTCTTCTAGATAATTTGACATTTCGTGGACTTTGACGGAAATCAGCCTGGATCGCGTACGCCAAATAATCCATAATTTATTTCTAAGGAGGAAGGACACCTTTTATCCAAAACCCACTTAGGAGAGCATATTTTTATAACTAGAATATATCATAGGAAAATTTATTTTCAAGACTGCAAACAAATTCTACATATCAGCTGTGGCGTTCCTAGTGTTCTTCATCTATTTCCTACATAATGTGAGCTTACGGTGGATGCAATAGTACCGACAAGGCTTCCTTGATAGGATCTATATACACAAGGTTCGTGATACTTTTGATATACCTGTGGATACAAGATTAAGGGGGTGACTTCCTTGCCCATTACTCATGACTACACACGAGGTTAAGCAACTGGCCATGAGGTGTTGGAACCATGAGTGATTGTGTGTAAAAGTGTAATGCGGGAATATCATTATTTGATCTCAGAACGTCAGAAAGTGCATGGACCTCCCCTAGGGTCCTGGCACAATTATGAACATTCTCTCTATTTAACAATACCCCACACCCTTGTACAGGAAGCTCCATGACATGCACTGATCTCCCCGAGGGTGTGGGCATGACAAGAAGTCCCTCGCCAAATGATTTCACTTCGAGCATGATGCATGATGCGATTAGCGAGTACAAATACAAACATGGGGTTAGCTAAACACATTTTGAAACTGATGTGGTGGAAAATGTTCTTACATTTAATGGTAGCATCTAGTGTCAAAAGCTTGACATTATCCCAGTGGAGTCGCCACTATGAGGGTAGCGGCCGAAAAAAATATTATGTTCCTCCTTTATGGGGGAGGAAAAAGTGCTTGTATCTATTTTGTCCTCTCCTCTCTTTCTCTTTCTTGAGGGATTGGTGTGCCGTGTGTACTTACCCTACGAGCCCCGCACCGCCGTATTGCCACGCGGAGATACATGGAGTCCTATTTTGTAAGAGTGTAAAGTTCACCATTCGAGACAGGGATTTGATGATAGTCCAATACGGGGATCGGGATCATACAGAAGGATTTTGAGTCACCACCTAGGGTTATGGGCCTAGGACCTAGGGGTGGGCCCGATTCCTAAGAAAAGGGCTTGATAATTTGTCTGGTCCAGAGATTTAGGGTTAGTGTAAGGCTGTAGAGTTGGGAAGGTGTTAGGCACCTAATTTATCCGATTTGTCTAGTCTTCCTACTAGATGCTTCAGAACAATCATTTTCCATAATTATTCCTATTTCACATGTATGGCTAAGTTATCACACATATGTACATTAACTATTATATACACTAAAACAAGGTCAATATAAAGTCTACATTATGCTAATTTGGGTAAGAAATTATATCTGCGCTTGACCCCTGTTTCGGGTCAAGAGGGGTGATACCCCAATTAGTGTCAGCACAAGCTATTTTTTGGATTCTCCGTGCTCAAGGAAAGATGGTCTTGACCTCCAACTTCCTTTCTTAAGGGATGTTAATTGTGGTGATATTTGGACAGAATTCCGGCTAGAAACGGTTACTTTCGGGTTTTTGGGCCTTGGTATCAATTCGGCAGAGCTTCCACTAGGGAGGGGTACTTTTAGATTTTTGTTGAGGTATTGATTCAGCAGAGCTTCCCTGGGAATAGGCGATGGGAGGGCTAGGCTGAGGTGGCACTCTAGCAAAACTTCCGCTAGGGATAGGCTAATCCTAAGGATTGAGGAACTTTGAAGGCCCGAAGAACACTTCAAATCTTACGAAGATCTCCACGAAGACTGGAAGAACCTCAAGAAGGGGTGGGAGACTAAGGGGAAATTTTTTTGATGCAAAATCCCACTTAAAGAAGACAAAGGATTGAGAAGTTTCAAAGCCCCGAAGAACACTTCGGATCTTATGAAGATCTCTCCGAAGACTTGAAAAATCTCAAGGGGGAAGGGGAGGAGAGAGGGTAGAGCTTCTCTTCCTAGGATGCTCACTTGGAGGCTTGGATGTTGTGGTGTTGTATTGTGAAAAACCAAAGGGAGGGGGTATTTATAGGATTCTTGAACCAATGGGGAGAGAAAGGGAATTCCCTTGGCCA
Source organism: Macadamia integrifolia (assembly GCF_013358625.1). Taxonomy (NCBI): domain Eukaryota; kingdom Viridiplantae; phylum Streptophyta; class Magnoliopsida; order Proteales; family Proteaceae; genus Macadamia; species Macadamia integrifolia. The sequence goes on from NW_024868948.1 coordinate 27,905, forward strand.
ATAGTAGAAAAAAGTGGTTCTTTTAAGCCAATGGGATGAAAAAATGAAAACTTGGGCATGGTATTTTGGACTAATAGGAAAAGTGAGTCTTTTTTTTGGGCCAATGAGGTAAGAATATTCCTTTTTGGGCCAATGGGAGGTTGTGGAGTAGGGTATACTAGCTAGACGAGGTAAGGCGCACAAGTGGGTGAAGAGAAAATTTTTTCACCCACCTAGTCGGCGGAACACGTATTCCATCCATTGACGGTGACACATAAGGTTGGGCAGGGGTGTTTGGGGTAGGTGTGTGCAGAGGCTAGCCGTGGTGCTTGGCACATGGTAGGTATGGGTGCAAAAGGCTAGTATGGCGGGTGCATGCGGGCTGACACAATGGGGGCATGTGGGTGCATCTAGCATGGCACACTGGGGCACGTAGGTTGGCTTACGGGGCTTACGACATGGCACGCGGGGGCACTTAGGCTTGCACGGTGGGCCCACACGGCATGACAGGCGAGGGCATGCGGGCCTGCATGTGGTGGGGCATGACATTACACGTGGGGGAGTGTAGGTTAGCGGGCAGCGTGGCATGCGGGGCTGGCTAGCGTGCGCTGTATGTGGGACTGGCCTACTGGATAGTTGGCAAGTGCGTGTGGCATGCGGGGCTGGCCGTTGGCTGGCTGGCTGGCTGGCTGGCTGGTGCACGCAATATGAGCATGAAAAATTATGATTTTCTAGGGAAGATTGTGGGAGATCCGACTGTCAGATTTTGACATACCATATATCGTTGGAATCATATTTTTGAGTACTATCCATCTGTACAATCATTCTAACTGGATTCATTCGTATATAAAATGTCAAAATTGGACCCCTCTTTTCTCCTGCATGGGATTTTTGGGGTTTTTTAGGCAGGGATGTTTCTGGGTTTTCTAAATCAATTATCATCTCTATCGATTGGAATCAATAAGTCACATCCAAGATCCATAATTCTTCATAGCTAGAGGGGGTGACAAAATTGGGTGTCAACAGGGGGACACAAGCTATGATGATTTTTTTAGATTCCTTGATTATTAATCTAGGAACTAATTTATTGCATTTAAATGGTTAAGACTGCACTTGCACATGTCAAGTTGCCAATGTATCCTTTGAGAAGAATCAGGTCTAGTGTAGTTCGGGCTATTCACCCTTTCAGACATAATTTTTCTTGAGTTGATCCATATTAACTAGTCCAGGTATTTCTTTGCTATTGTGGTCCATGAGTTTTACAGCGTTACTTAGTAGAATTTCTTTGACAGTGAATAGGCCACTCCAGTTGGGCTTGAATTTCCCTCTTAGATCATGAATTGGGGCTCTTTGTTCTTGAAGAACAAGCTCAGCCTCCTCTATGTGACGGGGCTTTACATCTTTGTAAAAGGCCCCTACCATTCTCAGTTGATATTTCTTCAGATTATCAATGGCCTTCATACGCCCTTCATCAAGAAAGTTGAGCTCGTCATGTCTGGCCTTCACCCATTCTCCTTTAGGTAGATGACTATCCAGAAGCACCCTTAGGGATGGCACCAGGATTTCCACAGGTAGAACTGCCTCAACCCCATACACCAAAGAGAAAGAACTTGCGCAAGTTGAGGATCGCACAGTAGTTCGATATGCCCACAAGGCAAGGGGAAACTTATCCGCCCAATCCTTGTGTGTTTCAGCCATTTTTTGTAGGATGAACTTGACATCCTTGTTAGCCACCTCTACTACCCCATTAGGTTGTGGCCTGTATGTGGTAGAGTGATGCCTTCTGATACCAAACTCTATGCAAATTTTGTCAGTTTTGTCTAGTGAGGGTAGGGGCCGAATATTGGACTCATGCATCGATTTTGACCTCTCTCCTCTCTCTCTCTCTCTCTCTCTCTCTCTCTTAGTGAGGGAGGGGTGTGCCATGTGTGATTTTCTTATGGGCCCTACACCGCTGTATCACTACTCGGAGATACGTGGAGGCCTATTTTATAAGAGAGTAAAGTTCGGCATTCTAGAAGGGGGCTTGTGATAGTCCAATATGGGGATCAGAATCATACAAGAGGGTTTGGAGTCACCACCTAGGATTATGGACCTAGGACCCGGGGGTGGCCCAATTCTGGAGAAAAGGGCCCGATAAATGGTCTGGTCCAGAGATTTAGGGTAAGTGTCAGGTTACAGAGTTGGGAAAGTGTTAGGCACCAAATCTACCTGGTTCAGTCGGTCTTCCTACTAGATGCTTAAGAACGAACATTTTCCACAATTATTATTATTCCACATGCATGGCTAAGTTATCACACATACATACATTGACTGAATTTAAACTACTATGTACAATAAAACAAGGTCTATTAGATATCTATATTATGCTAAAATGAGGAGAGAGATTATACTTGAATTTGACCCCTGTTTCGGGTCAAGAGGGGTGGGCCTCTAATTAGTACCAGCTCGGACTATCTTTCGTGTTCTCCTGGCTCAGGGGAAGATGGTCTTGATCTCCAACTTCCTTTCTTGAGAGATGGTGATTGTGATGATATTTGAACAGGGTTCTGACTAGGAACGATCACTTTTTGAATGGGATCTAGATAGAGCTTCGACTAAGGAAGGATATTTTTGGATTTGGATTCGGACAGAGCTTTGGCTAGGGAAGGTTGTTTTTGGGTTTAGGATGAGGTGGTACTCCAATAGAGCTTCTGCTGGGGATAGGCTAGGGGTGGGATAGCTGAGGTGGCACTCCGATAGAGCTTCCGCTGGGGATTGGCTAGGGGAGGGCTAGGCTGAGGTGGCACTTTGACAAAGCTTCCGTTGGGGATAAGCTAGGGGAGGGCTAGGCTGAGGTGGCACTTTGGCAAAGCTTCCACTGGGAATGGCTATTTCTGGAAAGATTTTAGGGGCACTCGAACAGGGCTTTTGCTAAGAACTTCTATTTTTGGAAAGAAATGGATTGACCTAAAAATGGATTGAAGATCCCCAAAGCCCGAAGGATACTTTGAAGATCCGAACAAAGTTCTGGATCTTGATAAAGATCTCTTCATAGACCTGAATAACCTCAAGGGGGAGGGATTTCTATTTTAGGTAAAACTCAAGAACACTCAAAGGAGGGGGTTGAAGAACACACTATTTTTGGCAAAAACTAGATTGGACTAAGAACTTGGATTGAAGATCTTTAAAGTCCCAAATAACAATTCGAAGATCCGAACAAGATTTTGAATCTTGACGAAGATCGCTCTAAAGACCTAAAGAAAATCAAGGGGGGGAGGGGAGGAGAGAGGGCAGAGCTTCACTACTATGGAGAGAGGTGGGGTTGTTTGGTGTGTAAAATCTAAAGGAGGGGGGTATTTCTAGGTTTTTCCAGCCAATGGGAAAGAGGGAACATCTTTATCCAACGGATGAAAAGGGGTTTTTTGCCTAAAGTGGGTAAAGAGGGATTTTATACAATGGGTAAAAAGGGGTTCTCGAACCAAAATGGGTGAAGGGGGCTTTTATACAATGGGTAAAAAAGGGGTCTTTTGGTCTTAAGTTGGCAAAGAGGGAATTTCTTCACCCACCAGGTTAGGGGAATATCAATCTCGACCATTGTCGACGTTGAGATAGACTGGGCCGAAGTGCACGGGGCATGGTCAGTATAGGCAGGCAGGCGATGTGTACAAGGTGTGTGGGCAATGTCATGAGTGTACGGCGCATGGCATGCGGGGCAGTGGCATGGGTGTGCGGGCAGTGGCATGGGTGGCAGGGGCAGCACACATAGGTAGCATGTATGGGCAGCAGTGGCAGCACACATGGGTGGCAGGGGCAGCACACATGAGCAGCATGCATGGGTAGCAATGGCAGCACACATGGGCGGTAGGGGCAGCACACATAGGCAGCATGTATGGGCAATAGTGGGCTATGGCCAAAGGAGGCATGTGCCTATGCACGAGGGGCATGGGTCCGTGCACTCGGGGGTGTAGGTCCGTGCCCGTGGGGGTACGGGCCTATGCCTGTAGGGGCGCACGAGTGTGCAAGGCAGGTATGGTTGGGCTAGTGTGCGTGACATACACGCAAAAATTATGATTTTCTAGGGAAGATTGTGAGAGATTCGATGGCCTTATTTTGACGTGCCATATATCATCAAAATCATATTTTCAAGTATTATCCATCTATGCAGTCATCTTGACCAGATTTCTTTATATATAAAAAGTCAAAATTGGACCCTCTTCTCTCCCGTGCGAGGGTTTCCAGGGTTTCAGGTAGGGGAGTGTTTTTTGGGTTATCTGGGTAGGTAGGGGATGAATTTTAGGGTTTTTGGGGTAGGTAGGGGATTTTTCCAGGTTTCCAGTGGGACTGTCAGCGTGCGCGACATATGTGTGGGAAAGTGTAATTTTTCAGGATGATCATGGGACTTTTGTAGGTCTGATTTTAACGTGCTATATATCGTCAGAATTGTAGTCCTGAGCACTATCCTTTTATGTGGTCATCTTGACTAGATTCCTTCATATATTGAAAATCAAAATTGGACTCTCTTCTCTCCCACGTGGGGGTTTCCAGGGTTTTGGGTATGGGAATGTTTCCATCATCATATCTATTGATTAGAAGTCAAAATTTGCGTCCAAGATCCACATTTCATCATAGCTAGAGGAGGGTGAAAAAATCGGGTGTTTACAGAATGTCCCTCTTTGGCCGAGGCCTATGCTAATAGCCAAAGGCAAAGAAAAGAACGACCACATTTTGTCACCCGGAGTATGTACTACCGTCATCTTGCTCGTATATGATAGAGTTGAAAAATGCAATAGATAATATCTCTTAACTACTTTAAAGTTGAGGACTTACCTGGGCCGCTGATGACAGGAAAGAAATTTGATCCCTTTCAATCTTGTTATGAAATACTGAACCATTATTTTGCAGAGATTTGAGCCCTCCCTACAAAAAATGTTAGTACCTGAAATATGTTCTTCCTAGGCTGGACTTCCATCCTCCAGTCCTAGGGGTTGGTCCATCAATTATAGAGATTTGATCCCTCCCTACAGAAGATGTTAGTATATGAAAAAATGTTCTTCTTAGGTTGGACTTCTATCCGCCAGCCCTAGGGATTGATCCATCATTTGTAGAGATTTGAGCCCTCCCTGTAGAAGATGTTAGTACATGAAAAATGCTTTTCCTAGGCTAGATTTCCATCCGCCAATCCTAGGGATTTGTCCATCATTTGCAGAGAATTGAGCGCTCCTTGCAGAAGATGTTAGTACATAAAAAAAATGTTCTTCCTAGGTTGGACTTCCATCCACCAGTCCTAGGGATTTTGGTCTTTTAGGCGGGTTCTTTTTAACCAAGTTGGGCTATCTAGGACAGGGTCAATGAGATTGGACCATTGGGTTTAAGCCCCTGGTTCTTAATCATTTGGGTCTTGAACTTTTGGTTTTGATTTGGAATCTTTGATCTTTGCTTTTTTAGCTTTTTTATTTTATTTGATGCTTGATGCTTGATGCTTGATTTGGAATCTAAAAATTTTTTTGTTTTGTTTTGTTTTTTTTTTATTTTATTTTATTTTATTTTTTTGTTTTGCTTTTTTTTTTTTTTTGAGAAACTGAATTTTTTCCTATAAAATGGTCCTCCTTCCTTGTCTATTCCTCATTCTAACCTTTTTGAGTGAAGTGAGTGGATTTTGAGTTTCTGGAGCCTTTAGGTTTCTTTAGAAGTTCATCATCTTGTTCTTGAAGTTCTTCATCTTGTTCTTGAAAACCTTCATCTTGCTCTTGAAGATCTTCATCTTATTCTTGAAGTTCTTCATCTTGTTCTTGAAAACCTTCATCTTGCACTTGAAGATCTTCATCTTTTTCTCGGGGGAGGATTCATTTGGAGAATTTGATATTCTTGTGGGCTTTTGTCCAAATTGGGAAACTTTCTGGGGCTTCTTACAAATTGGGAGACTTCTTAGGGCTTTTTGTGATTTCTGAAAATATGGATGAAAAGAGAAGGAGAAAAACTTTTGGAGAAATCCAGCTGAAGAGTTGCACAGTTCTTCCCACAGGGATGAGGCCTGACCAATTGGTACTCCGGGTAGACTCTTTACAACAGTCGGAACCACATCTACAACTCTATATGGGGTTCTTGGGTAAGTCTTTATATCTTATTCATTATTTTGATCATCTTTTATTCTTGTTTTGTTTTGTTTTTTTTTTTTTTTTTTTTTTTGTTTTTTTTTTTACATTCTTTATTTCCATTAACATGAGGGGAGGGAACCATATACCTTGGCCTCGTATGGGCATCCGAACATGGTTCAGTCATGGCATAGGATGCTTCCTTGTACAGTGAAAGAGGAAGTTGATGCATCATACTTATGCCGGCTAGCCCTTGTAGAGACCTAGAGTTCAATCCGACACTAGTGGGGGCCCTGATGGAGCGGTGGTGGCCGAGTACTCATTCTTTTCATCTCCCTATTGATGAGATCACCATCACGCCTCTGTGCTTTTATGCCTTGATGGGCATACCATTTGGGGGTAGACCCATGACCCTACCTAGGATTTCGACTATTAGGGAGTTCATAGACTTGACCGGCATTACCATTGTGGCTGGCCAGACACATCCATCTAGGGGAGATAAGTGCCCGATGGTGGAAAGTCGGCCTGGGGGAGAACCCAGGAAACATGTCACAGGTGGCCCGTTCTTTCTTGCTATTTGCTGTGGGTCAGTGCCTTTTCAGTGACCTCCGAGGGGGAGCAGATATCCGCTTGGTTTTTTCCTCCGAGATCTTCATACAGTAGATTCTTAGGACTGGGGTGGCGCCACCTATACATATCTCCTGAGGACCTTAGACTTACTGTCATATGGAGAGAGGAGCCTCAAGGGGGCAAGCTACATTCTTCAGGTAACTTTCATTCTTGTACCCTTTTCCTTTCATTCATTTGGATTGCACTTTCTTACTTTAATCTATTGAAACAACCCTAGTGCTTGGAGCACTTGAAGACCATAGCTCCCAGACTGAGGGACCCTCAGGAATTCTTCTTCCCTATACCCACGAGGTAGGGGGACAATTAGGTGATCAGGGCTCGACACCATCCTCCAGGGACCACTGCTCATTCTCTTTTGAACGATCTCACTGAGATATGCCAAGTTTGACATTGAAATTCCTTCTATCTCATGTTGTACTTACTTTTTCTCAGATTTACAGGTCACCTGGAGACCATTCCATTGCCATGTATTCCTAGATTCTAAAGGATTCGCATTGGCTAAATACTTATCTAAGAACCGAGCCCTTTTTGGGGGCATTTGGGGCCATGTCTGGTATTTGGGAGAGAGAGAGTGGTACCCCAGTAGTTGGATATCGAGTCATGCCCCTCTCCCGGTCTTCCTCTACCCACTATGCACTGCCCAGAAATCATCCCAGTAGACGAGATGAAGCGTTTGGCTGACAAAGTATGGCATGACTCATTTCTTGACTAGGATAGGGACTACAAAGCCTTCTTGGAGGAGGAGATAGTATGCACCCCTCTTGGTCCTGATGGTCCTATGTTATGTTGCCCTTTCTTGAGTATTTCCTTCTACTTCTTTCTATTTTGATCTTGACTAATGTTCTTTTAGGGGAGAGTGCGACATGTAGATCCTTCTACTGTTCAATCGCATGCTAGTGCTATTGATCCTTCACCCTCTACCAGTGCAGGTAGGTCTCTTAGAGTTGCTAGCACCCCCTTCTGTGGTCTCCCTACTTGGAACTATCCCAATGCGGCCAACCCCAGTCTCCCTCATCTTCTGGAACGGAAGACAGATGTAGATGCTTCCCTTGGGCTTCCCATTCGTTATGACTATGTGAGTATTTGATCATCCTTCCATTGACTTTTGACTTCCTTTGGCTGATATGCTCATTCTCAGGTGTCTCTGAAGATCTATTCTGAGATTAGGAGGATGCATTATGGCCTATGTGAGACAATTGTTGCCAAGGTATTTCATACTTTCCCCCTTTTTCCTTTTGTCCTTCTTCTTTCATTATTCTTCTTCTTGATCCCTTCCTATATTCCTTAGGATGGGAGGATTGCCACCTTGGAGAGCCAAGTTAGTTCCTATGAGCAAGAAATTGCACAGTGAGATGCACTGATTCAGGATATGACACAGAGGCTAGAGCAAGCTAGATTAGCATCTGCGGGTTCCTCGGTACTCCATGGGGATTATTTAGAGTATGGTTCAGATGATGTCTTTTGATCCATAGGGATTTGTTAATGTATTTCCTATAAATACAAACACATGTATATTTTCCTTTCTGTTTTTCCCTCCCTTTGTTTTTTCATCATTTTATTTTAACATCTTATGAATAAAAACTTACCTTTGGTGCAAAGAAAATCTTTTCTTTTTTTGTTTTTGTTTATTTGCAATGTTAGTCATAATCAATTCCATAACTCAAGTCATAATTAAAATAATCAGGATAACATGAGAATCCAAATTCTTCCTCATTCTATTAACAAGTGAATTACATGAAAAGGGGAACAATTTTCCTACAATAGATAGGATATGTGAGTAACAAGGTGGGGAGACAATTCTTGAGGTTGGTGAAAATTCACTAGCTCCTCTAGGTCCATCACCTCGAGCCCATATTGTCGGTTGATGTACATAGGCAAATAAAAGGATGTATGAATCAATCCCATCAACTTGACATAATTGTAGCCAAGGGTCTTCATCAAAAAATCTTCTTGCGGCCTTCCTGGGCACCTCCATGCGATATCTTGCATAGTGCTTTCCTGTAGGTACTTCTCCCAATCAGTGATAAGGTCGAATTTTGAAACTTCCCTCTTATCCTGGTAGCAAAGAACTTCGAGTAGGCCTCCTTTTAATAGCTTAGTTAACTTCAGTTTCTCAAGGACCCAAATCTAAAAAATAGCAGGACTCCCTTGATAATGATCTAGTCCGAATCTATGGTTATGGCACATGTCATCAAATCCCTTGAGTGTTTCTGCATAGACCGTAGGGATGATGTCAGATCCCTTCTTCAACTATTTTACAACCTCAATCAGAATGGATGGTGCACCACGTCTAGGAGTACGGAGAATATAATGAGCTATCATGCAAAGTAATTAATCTTCCTGTGATCTCTGTTAATGGATTCCACCCATTGGTAGATATTGGATGAAGATTTGAGCCACCTTCAGAATGTCGATCTTCCCATACCTGACAAATTGCTGTACTTCCTCTTCTTTCCATCCAAAGAAGTTCTGAATTTCTGATGAGCACATTTATGTGTGAAATCTAGTGTAGTAAAATATGTATTTTACATATTTAGAATGGAGCAACCTTGGGTTTTACTCTCTTTTTGTAGGTTTTATAATTTCAAGGCCTTAAAGACTATCGGGCGCTATATCTCTAATTTTACACATAAAGAGGCCTATTTCTTTTCATGGTTGCAAAGAGGATGAAATTTTGAGCAAGATGGATGTGTTCAATTAAAAGTACACATTTGTTTGGTCACCCGTACAAGTGATTATTCTTTTCAGGCCAAAAAAAGAATAATGGATCAGAACTGAATCGAGATGCAGAACCAGCCCGTTTACAGTTGTCCCAGAGGTACAAGGAATATTTCAAATGCCAACAAGGATCAATGGACCACATCCTTAAGTGATTGAAGATTCATTTTTTGTAACAACAACTACCTAGCGTAGTTGGTGAGCTATGGTGTGAAAAATCCTTTGCTTATTAGGAGGTCTAAAGTTTGAACCTCTTAGCTGCCATTTTGTTGAGGTTTTTTTAGAAGATTTTCTCTCTCCTACTCATCACTTAAAGGAGGTTGGGCAAGATGGTTGTATGCAAGTTTGAAGAAGATAGAGAAAATGAAGAGAAAAAATAGGAAAGAAAAAAAAAAAAAGACAAAGTGCATGGATGGAATTTCCCATTAAAATAGAATATTATCCAAATCCAAGCAAGAAAAATCGGCCAAAGGGGGTTTCTTATGCAAGAAGAGAAAGAAAAATAGAAAAATGGAGAAAAAATAGGAAAAAAATACCAAGAAAAATCCTAGGAGATCTCTCTCCACACATTTTCTCTCTTCTCTCTCCTCCACTTCATCAACAAGATAAAAAAATATTTTTTTTTAGAAGCTAAAATTGTTAGCTTTCCTCCCCCATTCTCTATATAATAGAATTAACACAAGGGAAGGAGGCACTTCATTCTTCTTCTAGGGTTTTTTCTTAGTTGCTCTATCTCTTTCTCTAGCTCTAGTTCTAGGTTTATGCTTTAAATACTTTTGTAAGTTCTTTTTATTCAATTAATGCAAGCACTTTTGTTTTTATTTAGTCTTTTATTTTTATTGTTTAAATAATTGAAGTTGTAATTTTCAAGTTCTAGTTCTAGGCTTAGTTCTAGGTGATAAGAATAAGCTATGAAGCATGTCTTTCAAGTTCAATTTTTTTCTTCAAATTTGTTTTCTCTAGTACTAGAAATTTCAGATTTGACTTGTTCTAGATCTGGTTTTTAGTACTGGTAGTATCTCAAATCGATAAAGTTTTCAGTTCAAGGGTTGAAGTTCAAGTAAGTAAGCTCCTTCAGTAGTCTTCTATCCTCTGGATAGTGCTCAGAAATACGATTCTGATGATATATGGCACTTCAAAATTGGACCGACAGATCTCCCATGGTCGTCACTAGAAAAATCCATAATTGCACGCTCGCTGCGCATTGGCCAGCAGGCCAGCCCGCACGCGTGCTTGCTGTCCATGGCTGCTGCCCATGGCAGTAGCACATGGCTGCTGCAGGCAGTAGCACATGGTTGCTGCAGGCAGCAGCAATGGGCTGTAGCACATGGTGCTAGGCAGCCATGTGCCCCCACCCAGCAGGCCCGCGCCTGTGCCCCAGCGGGCACAGGCCTGCGCCCCTGCTGCCCACCTGCGTGCACTGGCTGCTGCCCAGCTTGCCTAACTGTTGCCCATGCCCGTATCCCCTCTACCTTGCCTACCTGCTACCCATGCCTGCACCTTTGCCCACTACTACCCATGGCTGCGGCCTATGCTTGCCACCCATGCCATGGTGCCATGCCATAGTGCCATGCACCCACACTCCCATTCCATAGTGCCACACACCCACACCATCCCGTACTACCTACATGCCATGCACCTCACACCCATGACATTACCCACATTGCCTACCCTTCTATACTGACCATGCCCCGTGTAATTCAGCCCAATCTTGTGCGCTGCCGGCAATGGTTGAGATTGGTTTTCCGCTGGCTCAGTGGGTGAAGGAATTCCCCCTTCACCCACATTAAACCAAAATCCCACTTTTTTGGCTAAGGATTCTCTCTCCTAGAAACTCCCCTTTTACCCATTGGATAAAAACCCGTTTCACCCATTTTAGTCCAAGACCCCCTTTTATCCATGGGATAAAAGCCCGCTTCACCCATTTTAGTCCAAGAACCTTCTTCTGTCCGTTGGGTGAAAATTCTCCTTCCTTCCCATTGGTCCGGAAAACCTATAAATACCCCCTCATTTAGATTTTAGACACAAAACAACCCCACCTTACTCCATAGTAGTGAAGCTTTGCCCTCTCTCCTCCCCTCCCCCTTTTGAGTTTCTTTAGGTCTTTGGAGCGATCTTCGTTAAGATCCAAAATTTTGTTTGAATCTTCGAAGTGTTCTTCAGGACTTTGAAGATCTTCAATCCAAGTTCTTAGTTCAATTCAGTTTTTTTTCAAAAATAATGTGTTCTTCAACCACCTCCTTTGACTGTTCTTGAGTTTTACTAGAAATAGAATCCCCCCTTGAGGTTCTTCGGGTCTATAAAGAGATCTTTGTCAAGATCCAGAACTCTGTTCGGATCTTCAAAGTGTTCTTCGAGACTGCAGAGATCTTTCATCCATTTTTAGGTCAATCCATTTGTTTCCAAAAATAGTCATTCCTAGTGAAAGCCCTGTCCGTGTGCCCCTAGAATCTTTCTAGAATTAGCTATTCCCAGCGAAAGCTCTGTCGAAGTGCCACCTCAGCCTAGCCTTCCCCCAGCCTATCCTCAATGGGGAAGCTCTGCTAGAGTACCACCTTAGCCTAGCCCTCCCCTAGCCTATCCCCAACGGAAGCTCTGTCGGAGTGCCACCTCATCCTAAGCCCAGAAATAGCCTTCCCTAGCTGAAGCTCTATCTAAATCCAAATTCAGAAATAGCCTTCCCTAGCCGAAGCTCTATCCGAATCCAAATCCGAAAGTAACCATTCCGAGCTGGAACTCTGTCCGAATACCATCACAGTCAACATCTCTTAAGAAAGGAAGTTGGAGGTTAAGACCATCTTCACTTGAGCCAGGAGAATCCAAAAGACAGTCCAATCTGGTCCTAATTAGGGGCCCACCCCTCTTGACCCTAAACAGGGGTTAAGTTCAGGTACAGTTTCTCAACCCCATTATCATCATGGAGACTTTACATAGACCTTGTTTTAGTGTATATAGTAGTTTGAATTCAATTAATGTATGTATGTGTGATAACTTAGCCATGCATATGGAATAGTAATAATTGTGGAAAATGTTCATTCTTAAGCATCTAGTAGGAAGACCGGTCAAACTGGATAAATTGGGTACCTAACACCTTCCCAATTCTACAACCTGACACATACCCTAAATCTCTGAACCAGACCAAATTTCAGTCTCTTTTCTCAGGAATTGGGCCCACCCTCACGTCCTAGGTCCATAATCATAGGTGGTGACTCCAAACCCCTATTTGTATGAACCCGATCCCCGTATTGGTCCAACATCAAACACTTGTCTCAAATGATGAATTTTACATTCCTACGAAATAGGCCCCCATGCATCTCCGAGCGGGCGATATAGCAGTGCAGGGCCTACAAGCAAAGCACACATGACACACCTCCTTCCTCATATGAAAGAGAGGAGAGAGGATGGGATGCAAGTCCATTTCTGGCTGCTACCCTCACATACCTTGGATGACGATGAAGCATAATAGATGATTAGCCTTCTAAAGGAATTCATTGAGGTCTTTGCTTGGTCTTATGAGGATATGCCTGATATAGAACATAACATTGTATAACACCATTTACTGACCTACCCTAGGGCAAATCCGGTCAAGCAGAAGCTCAGAAGGATGCATCTAGAATGGAGTGAAAAGATCAAGGAAGAATTTGTAAATCAATGGAATGTGTGGTTCCTACAAGTGGTAAAATACCCCCAATGGTTGGCCAACATTGTACCGGTACAAAAGAAAGATGGCAAGGTATGGATGTGCATAGACTTCTGGGATCTTAACAAGGTAAGCCCTAAAGATGACTTCCCATTACCTCAAATTGATGTATTGGTGGACAACACAGCAGGGCCATCGAAGTTCCTCAATTCGTAGGATTAGCCTATCCCCAGTGGAAGCTATGCTGGAGTGCCACCTCAGCCTAGCCCTCCCATAGCCTATTCCCAATGACAGCTCTATCGAATTGACACCTCAGCAAAAATTCAAAAGTATCCCCTCTCTAGCAGAAGCTCTATCAAATCGATACCTCAGCCCAAAACCTGAAAGTAACCGGTCCTAGCTGGAATTCTGTCCAAATATCACCACATTCAATGTCTCTTGAGAAAGGAAGTTGGAGGTCAAGACCATCTTCCCCTGAGCCAGGAGAATCCAAAAAATAGCTCGTGCCGACACTAATTAGGGTCCCACCCTTCTTGACCCGAAACAGGGGTCAAGCACAGGTATAATTTCTTACCCAAATTAGAATAATATAGACTTTATTATGACTTGTTTTAGTGTATATAATCATTTAAATTCAGTTAATATACATATGTGTGATAACTTAGCCATACATGCAGAATAGGAATAATTGTAGAAAATGTTCATTTTGAAGCATCTAGTAGGAAGACTGGTTGAACCAGGTAGACTGGGTGCCTAACACCTTCCCAATTCTACAACCCGACATTTACCCTAAATCTCTGGACTAGACCAATTATCAGGCCCTTTTCTCAAGAATCGGGCCCACCCCTGGGTCCTAGGCCCATAACGTTAGGTGGCAACTCCAAACCCTTTTACATGATCCTGATCCCTATATTGGACCATCATCAAATCCCCATCTTGAATGGCAAACCTTACACTCTTACAAAATAGGCCTCCACATATCTCTGAGTGATGATACGATGGTGCGGGTCATATGACTGAGCTTCTACCCACTTGGTGAAATAATCAATGGCTACCAAGATGAACTTGTGACCATTGGATACTTTAGGGTTGATCTTCCCTATGATGTCGATGCCCCAAGTAGAGAATGGCCAGGGAGAACTGAGTGAGTGCAATCTTGTTGGCGGGGTCCATATGATATTAGCAAATATCTGACATTTATGCCATTTCTTGACAAAGGTCACACAGTCTGTTTCTATTGTGTTCCAATAGTACCCTAGTCTGAGAACCTTCTTAGCTAGCAACTTGGCATTCATATGGGGTCCGTAAAAGCCTCGATGAATTTCCTCCATGATGGTTGTAGCTTGCTTTTCATCCACACACAACAACTATATTCCATCATAGGATCTCTTGTATAACAAGTCCCCTTGAAAAATAAACTGAGTGGCATATCTCCTTAGAAATTTCTTTTCTCTATCGGTAGCTTTAATCGGGTACTTCCTTTCCCTAATCAAGTCCCCTATGTGAGTAAACCAAGACTGACCATCTATGGTGAGAGAGTTCACTGAATTCTAATAAATGGGTCTACTTCTTTGTTCCACTAAGAATGGTTGGACTCTAGCCATAGGATTGCATTCTACCATGGAAGCCAAGGTTGCAAGGGCATCAGCAAACTGGTTGTTACCCCTCTAGAAGTATTCAAATGATATCTTCTCAAAGTGTCCAATCACTTCTTCCAGATGTTCTTGATATGGCTTCAGTTTCTCATCTCTAGTCTTCCATTTTCCTTGCATTTGATAGATGACAATGGATTAATCACCATATACCTTGATCTTTTTTACCCCAATGGTCAGAGTGGTTTCAAGCCCCAAGGCACAAGCTTCATATTCGATAATATTGTTGGTACAGGGGAAATCAAGGTGGAATGAAGAAGGTAAGTAAAGGCCGTCAGGAGTGATACCGCACCACACCCCTTTTGATTGGTTGCTCCATCAAAGAACGACTGCCATTCATTAGTTGTATCTTCTTCTTCTATTGTTGTGATCTCTTCATCTGAGAAGTCATCATCTAGGGCTCTTCCATCTTTTGTGGGGTGGGAAGCCAAATGATCGGCTATAGCTTGCCCCTTGATAGATTTCTGAGTAATATAGGTGATGTCAAATTTTGATAACAATAGTAGTTGTTGAGCCATCTTCCTGTTAGAGCCGGTTTCTCAAAGAGGTACTTGATTGGATCCATCCTTGAGATCAAACGAACTGGATAAGCTACTACATAGTGTCGTAACCTTTTTGTTGCCCAGATCAGTGGAACACAAGTTCTTTCCAAAGATGTGTATCGTGTCTCATATTCCAAGAACTTCTTGTTGAGGTAGTATATGGCATGCTTCGCATGCTTCACTCCCTTCTCTGTTTTCTTTTGCACTAGAAATGAGCCCATGGAATATTCTCCCACTGATAAATACAATAGAAGTGGTTCTCCTTCCACCTATGTTGTCAGTACTGGTAGTTTCATGAGATATCATTTTATCGTATCGAAAGCTTGTTGGCATTGGTCATTCCATTCCATGGGATGATCCTTCTTCAGTAGCTTGAAGATTGGTTCATAGATCGTAGTCAATTGAGCCATGAACCTACTGATATAATAGATGTGACCTAGAAATCCTCGTATCTGCTTCTTAGTGTGAGGTGTGGGCATTTCTTGGATTGCTTTGATCTTGATGGGGTTGACTTTGATGCCCCTTTCACTCACCAAGAATCCCAACTACTTTCCTGTTGTTGCCCTGAATACACACTTTTGAGGATTCAATTTTAGCTAATACTTCTTGATGCTTTCAAAGAATCATCTTAGTACGGGAATATGCCCCTGCCGATCCCTTGACTTCACTATCATGTCGTTTATATAGAATTCCACATATTTGTTCATCATGTCATGCAATATGGCTGTAGCTGCTCTTTGATAAGTTGCCCCAGCATTCTTCAGTCCAAAGGGAATCACCTTGTAACAATAAGTTCCCCATAGAGTGGTGAAGGTTGTCTTTTCACGATCCTTTGGGTACATGCTCAATTGACTGTATCCCTAGAATCCATCCATAAATGATAACAAAGCATGCCCCGCTGTGTTGTCAACCAATACATCGATATGATGTAATGGGAAGTCATCCTTAGGGCTCACCTTGTTAAGATCTCAGAAATTTATGCACATTCGTACCTTGCCATCTTTCTTTGGCACTGGTACTATGTTGGCCAACCATTGAGGGTACTTCACCACTTGTAGAAACCCTGCATTTCATTGTTTCACAACTTCTTCTCTGATCTTTTCACTCCATTCTGGACACATTCTTTTGAGCTTTTGTTTGACTGGCTTTGCCCCAGGGTAAGTCAGTAAACGATGTTGCACGATATTGGGGTCTATCCTAGGCATATCTTCATAAGACTAGGTGAAGACTTCAGCAAACTCTTTCAGAAGACTGATCATCTATTCTGCTTCTTCATCATCTAGGGTAGTACCAATTTTTACCTCTCGAGGGCATTGGTCAATTCCTATATTAATAACTCAGGTAGCCTCATGGATGGGTTGGGCTTTCTTTGGTTTGCATTGTTTTATTAGATCATGATATTTATTAAGATCATCATTAGAAAAAGGAGGCAAGTCATACTCGAAATCAGAAATTTCATTCATGAAAGGAGCAACAGACTCGACATACACGAACTCTGGGCTTTCCTTATGAGGAAAGACAGACATGTAATCATAAACAGAAGACTCGACAACAAACTCGATGAATAACTTGATGCTTCCTTTAGTGGTATTTAGGTTGGTTGACTCAATAGCATGAGTAAACTTGAAGTTCTCTCCAATGCTTATCAGAGTGGTTCAATGGCCCGATGGATGAGTAGATGTGGTAAAGGGCCTTTTTCTTCTTCTAGAAAGGTCACTACTATTTCTGTAGTGGTGCTGACATTATTTTGGCAGATGCTTGCTTCTTCACAAATACGAGTTGATCAACATCATGCTCTCTGAAGTCAAACTTTTTGAGGGGTGAGAAGTGGTGGAGACTGCCCAATCCTCTTTCTATAAAGTCCAATTTTTCAAGACTATTGATGGAGGCTATTCCTGCTCCTTTGTCACATTTCTGACCACCATTGCGGACCTTTCCATTGTAGTTGATTCAGGCATAGTACACATAGACCATCATTCTTTGTGCTCTCCTTTGCTTTGCATACATGCTCCTTCCTCTGAAGGGCCTGGGCTTGAGCTCATGTAGCTCCTGAGCTCGTGGTTCTTGTAGAAATGAATAGATGTGGCTCTTCAGATCAATGGGAAGTTGTAGACTCTAGAAGAGTCTTACCTTCTTTTCCCATTCTATCTTTAGAAGGAACTGGGGGCTTGGTGCATCCTTTGACCAGATCAATGTGTAGACACCCAATTTTGTCACCCCCTCTAGCTATAATGAATTATAGATCTTAGGCATGACTTCTTGCTTCCAATCGACAGAGATGATATTTGATTTAGGAAACCCAGAAACATCCCCTACCTAGAAAACACTAAAAATCCTACGCGGAAGAAAAGGGGGTCCAACTTTGACTTTTGAATATACAAAGAAATTTTGTTAGAATGACTGTATGTATGGATAGTACTAAGAAATACAATTCCAACGATATATGGTATGTCAAAATTGGACCATCGGATCTCTCGCAATCTTCCCTGAAAATCATATTTTTCCACGCGTATGTCGCACGCACTAGCTAGCCAGCCAGCCAACCAACCAACCAGCTAGCTAGCCAGCTAGCTAACTTGCCAATCAACCAGCCAGCCAACTAGCCAACCAGCCTGCTTGCCTGCTAGCCTGCAGCCAACCAGCCCATGCGCTCTGGCCAGCCAGCTAGCTAGCCAATTAATGATCACATTTATGTGTGAAATCTAGGGTAGTAAAGCATGCATTTTACATATTTAGAATGGAGCTACCTTGGGTTTTACTCTCTTTTTGCAGGTTTTATATTTTCAAGGCCTTAAGGACTATCGGGCACTATATCTTCAATTTTACACATAAAGAGGTCCTATTTCTTTTCATGGTTACGAAGAGGACGAAATTCTAAGCAAGATGGACGTGTTCAATTAAAAGTACACATTCGTTTGGTCACCCATACAAATGATTATTCTTTTCAGGCCAGAAAAAGAATAATGGATCAGAACTGAACCGAGATGCAGAACCAGCCCGTTTGTAATTGTCCCAGAGGTACAAGGAATACTCCAAATGCCAACAAGGATTGATGGACCACATCCTTAAGTGATTAAAGATTTGTTTTTGGTAACAACAACTACATAGCGTAGTTGGTGAGCTATGGTGTACAAAATTCCCTTGCTCACCAAGAGGTCTCAAGTTCGAATCTTATGGTTGTTTTTTTTTTAGAGAATTTTGTTGAAGATTTTCTGCTTTTCACTCACTTAAAGCACTAAGGGCATGGAGGGGATTTTCACATCAAATTAGAAGCAAGCAAAATCGTGGAAGGATTCCTGCGCAAGAAGAGAAGAAAAAAAAAGACGAGGAATAAAGATTGTCCAAATCTTCTCTCTCCTCCACATCATCACCCACCAAAAGATTGTCCAAATCACATAAAGAAAGAAGAAAATCATCCCTTGGAGGGAGAAAAAGAAGAAAAATAAATTAGAAAAAAAAAAGAAAGAAAATAAGCAAACAAATTATAGGAAAATTCTCAAAGTTTATTTCTCTCTTCTTTCTCCTCCACCTTAACACTTTTGGTCTCAAAAGATCTCACAATCAATTGTGGGTTTCTCTTTTTTAGGAAAGAGAAAATTGTTACCCTACTTCCCCATTCCCTATAAATACAACTCATGTAAGAGGAGGGGAGACAATTCATTCTTCTTCTAGTTTTTTTTAGTTGCTCTCTCTTTCTCTTGCTCTCTTTAGTTTTAGTTCTTCTTTATCTTTTCTTTAATCACTTTTGTAATAGTTTTCTTTTATTTCAATTAATGCAAGCACTCTTTTATTTTTATTCAGCCCTTTTTGTTTATGATTTATGCAATTGAGTTGTAATTTCTTAAGTTATAGTTCTAGGCTTAGATCTAGGTGACAAGATCACGAGCTGTGGAGCAATTTTTTTTTTCTCAAGTTCAAGCATTGATTCAAGTAAGTAGGCTCCTTCAGTAGTCTTCTCTCTCCCCTCTCATTCCCTCTTCTGACTACCCTTTCTTTCTTAATTTAGGATTTTTATTTTCAGTCGTTATATTATTGCTATCCCTTTCCCCCAAGGTTCATGATTAGTGTATGTGTTGGCTTTGCCCCTCCTAGCCATAGAACCATCAATTTATTATTTTTATTTTAATTGTCTCCCTTTCCCTAAAGCCAAGTAGAGTAACCCTTGTAAGAGTGACTCTCTGGTCAAGTAGGGAAGCTCATATTATGATGCATCCCTCGGGCTAAGTAGAGAAACCTACTTGTGAGTCTCTCTCTAGCTTTATCCCCTTTCTTTTACTTTATTTTTATTTCAGCATTTTTTTCCTTTATTTTTTTTTTTAATTGCGTGGGTTGTTTATTTTCAGTTATTTATTTATTTAATTTTAATTGCATGGCTTGCGTCTTTAAATTCTTAGATGACGAATGGTTAGGACGTTATTTTAGATACATATGTTTAGGACGGTAATTAGAATTAGATCACAATCATTAATCGGTTCACTTTCGCATTATTAAAAGAAGTAAAAAAA
>NW_024868949.1:0-12416 GCF_013358625.1 Macadamia integrifolia
AGATAAAGCCAACACGTTTTTTTCTCCTCGATGTGACTAGGTTGCCCACCTACAAGTGTACAATAGATTGATGTAGATCTTCTGTCAGAAACTAAACCAGCCCAATCTGCATCAGTGAAACCTTCTATCCTCATGTGGTTATACTTGGCATAAAGTAGTCATTTCCCTAGAGAAGACTTCAAGTACCAGAGAATGCGGTAGAGCATCCAAGTATCCACTCTTAGGAGCATGCATAAACTGACTCACCACACCCACTGCATAAGTAATATCTAGACGAGTCAAAGACAAATAAATAAGCTTCCCAACTAGCCTTTGATATTTCCCTGCATCGGAGGGAAGGGCCATAATCTTCCCCAAGTTTATGATTCATCTCAATAGGAGAACTTACAAGTTTGCAGCCCAACATTCCTGTTTCTATCAATAGGTCTAAAACAAACTTTCTTTGGCATATATTTATGCCCTTCTTAGATTTAAACACTTCAATCCCCAAAAAGTACTTTAGGGGTACCAGATCTTTGATTTCAAACTATTGGGCTAAGTAGGTCTTCAGCTTGGCTATCTCAGCTCTTCATCTCCAGTCACCACAATGTTATCAACATAGACAATCAGGGCTATGATGGTGCCATTACCTCACTTAGTGAAAAAGGTGTGATCAGCCAACTCATATGTTAAATAAATATTAAAGGTTCATATTCATACCAATGTAAGATATTCATCAAGAAAACAAATCAATAAAGTGAATAAACTAAGTTCATCTTCATCAATCATCAATCATCATAACATATTAACATATAATATAAATACATAATTATGAAACAAAATTATAAATATAAAGAAAAGACGACATAAAAAATACAAGTATTTATTATACTTACCTCTATGATGCCAAAATGAGTGCCTAAGCCCTAAGGTCATCCACTATATTTCTACTCCTGTCAAAGAAGAATGAAGCTCACCGCTGCTGGAGCAAAATGGTCTCATGGATCAGTGGTTCTTCCTTGTACATTGATTCCTTCTCAAAGCCCTTTATTAAAACCCTTGACAAAATCCAAACCTTGTTTGTGAATCGGGTTTTTGTTTTGTTTGTTTTGGTATTTTTTGTGGAGTAAAGTTAATCCCATACATCTCAAGTGCTAATAAAACCATACACCTACCAATAAAAAATCTATATTTGGAATCTTCATCAAGTAATTTTAAAATGTGTTTAAAAAAAAAAAACCCATAAGGCACCACTTCACGTAAGGCGGAGCACTGCCTTACCATCTCTAGACCGTAATCAACGCCAAGGCGCTGGTAAGGCGACGCCTAAGCAGTGCCTTAAAAACTATGGAATCGAAGCCTCGATAATCTTCTTCGATGTCTTGTTTGTGATCACAAAAAGACATGGCCGTCAGTGCTTGATATTGCCGAGTTTGCGTATAATAGTTTTGTCAACTGTACTACCGGAGGTACGCCTTTTGAGATAGTGCTCGGTCTTCAACCTCGAAGACCCGTGGATTTGGTACCACTACCCCCTTATACACGAGTTAGCATTGAGGCAGATGAGTTCTTGAGGCACATTACAGAGGTACATGCAGATGTTTGGCGCCGTATTGCTATTAGCAATGAAGGCTATCAAGCTATTGCCAATCGACACTGCCGTTACGTGGAATATCAACTGGGTGATATTCTCCTAAACGATTTCCTCCAGGTACCAACCACAAATTACACCCTCGGAAAATGGGACCATACAAAGTACTGAAGCGTATTGGTCCAAATGCTTATATGTTGGAGTTGCCATTGGATATAAAAGATAAGCAATGTTTTTAATGTGGCTGACCTCACCCTTTATATGGGTCATCATACTGATGAGGGTGATACTGAGCACACATTACGGCTCCCTCAGTTCGTAACCCCTATTGACGATGAAATTGAAGATGCGTTGGACAACAAGTTTACTACTATGCGAGGTGGTAAGGGTTACTACTCATTCCTTGTCAAGTGGAAGGACCAACCTATCAAAGATAGCACGTGGATCCACGTCGACGACTTCAAGCATCTTTATCCGGATCTGTATGAGCATTATATGTCATTCTTCCATTTATCGGAGATGAATGATTTTAAGAGGGGGGAGCTGATGTAGATAAATTCACTGACTTAAAATACAGCAAGAAAATGACCAACCCAGCCACCCCAAACAAGCCAAGCCTAGCTAATGCTAGCCCAAGCAGCCCACGCAGCCCACCTCTTGGGTAGTCCAGTCTTAGGCAGTCCACCTCTTGGGAGGACAATTTTGGACAGCTTGTAGAGCCTCCAAGTCTTCACCAACCAGCCCTAAAGTCTTCACTCACCAACCAGCCTCCAAGTCTTCACCAACCAGCCCTAAAGTCTTCACTCACCAACCAGCCCCAAGTCTTCACCAACCAGCCCTAAAGTCTTCACTCACCGACCAGCCCCAAAGTCTTCACCAACCAGCCCTACAGTCTTCACCAACCAGCCCTAAAGTCTTCATAGTCAGCCTCCAAAGTCTCTACTAAAGTCAATAAGGGAGGTTTAGCTTATCTACATTTAGCCTATAAATATTGATCCATTGTAAGCTTGTAGGACACTGGAAATGAATGAAACTCTTGAGGTGTTTGCTTGCAAACCTGTTGTCTGAGAGAGACTGTGAGATCAGCTAAGAGAGCTGAGGGTGAGAGACCCAGGCTGAGAGAGCCACCCCTATCCCCTCTATCCCCATCCTCTTCTATCCACAACTTATCTTCTTTTCTGTTGTTTTCCCTATATCTTATGTTAGTCTAGCTTTGTTTGGGGATTAATACTAACATTTGAAGGCTAGCATCAAGCCTGATTTTATATTTTCCAGATCTAGTATTCAGGAATTGTTATCTATCGTAAGGGTCTATTATGGGGAATTTCTAAATCTTGTTGTATCTGAATATTGGGGAGCTGTTTCATTATATTTTGCTGGATTTAACATATCATGTAATCAGTCCTACTATTGTTGTTTTGTGATCCTGCCTGGGGTTAAGTCCCTTGTGACTTGACTCTACATTAGTTGGCCTTCCCATAGATGCATCCTCCCCTTTCGAAGGGAGTGGATATGGGTCAATATGACATTCCAAGGGAAGACCATATGTGATTTGGTGGGCAAACTAACTATTTGTGCTACTCTAAACCAAATTTGGATGGAAAGAAATCATAGGAAATGGACCTCCAACTCTAGGCCACTTGGGAAGATTTTGAACTCCATCTTCTTTGATGTGAAATCTAAGATTGCAAAGGTCTCCGCCACATGTGCTCCATCCCCTAGAAATTGTCACATTGTAGCCTCCTAAGAGCTTCCTAGCTCTGTCATCAGAACCACCTCTCTTTGAGGGTGGATTTTATTGTTTTCCCCTCTCCCCCCCCCCCCTTTTCAGGGGTTGTATGCATTTTCTTTTCTTTTCCCTTGGTTAATGAATTATTTATTCACCCAAAAAAAAAGTAGAGCCCTTTCTCCTCACGTCCACTACCAATAATCCTCTTCGTCACCAACTCCTGAAAAAGACAATAAGAAAGAAAAAAAGTGACACAACAGTTTGAGGATTTTGTTAGGTGACTCACAGATAAAATATTAGTGGAAATGTTAGAAACATGAAGAACAGAGTCAAGTGAAATGGAGAAAGTAACAAGAATGCTACCCTTACCAGAAATGGAGGAAAGGGAGCCATCAGCTACCCTGACCTTATCCCTATTGGAACAAATAGAGTAGGAATCATAATATAGGACGTACAAGTCATATGATCCGTAGCACCAGAATCAATAACCTAAGATGGAGCTGAATAAGCAGATGAGGAAACCTACAAGGTTGAAGCTAAAGAATCTAGCACTGTAAGTGAAGAGGATATGAGCTCCCCAGCTATGACATGACCCTACAGAATGCCATAATATCCTCCCTAGTAAGGGAGTTGTGCTCTACCTGCATGTTAGGAGTAGACGTTGTAATATCAGTCTCAATCTGAACACTATGGGCTCTAGCTCCCCCCCTCTACGACCATCACGTGCACCACTAGATCCACTACGCATGCCAGGAGGACAGCCATGAAGAACCTAGCATCTCTCTTTGATGTGCCTAGATATCCCATAATAATCACATCATCTGTCATCTCCACGAGGTGGCCCTTAACCTCTGCCACCACCACGCCTATCTCTCTGAGAGCTAGTAGTAAGAGTTGACCACTCAAGAGGGGGTGCAGGTTCCATAGCCACCCGCCTAGTCTCCTCACTCTGCAGATAGCTACACACTTCATCAAGGAATGGAAGAGGAGACCAGCCCAAGATTTTTACCCAGATTGGCTCATTCTTTGGATTCAAGCCACCAAGTAAGATAATAACACGCTCCTTTTCAAGTGTTTGGTAAACCTTATCTTCATCTTCAGGATTGAAGGTCCCTATAGTGATCATACTCTTCCCAGAGACTAATGACCGTATTGTAGTATCCAGAAATAGTCATATCTCCTTGCATCATGGTAATGACCTTTTGGAGTAGTTGATAAGCCTTAGCCAAGTCACCCACATGGTCAAAAGTTTTGGTGACACTGTCCCAAATGTCCTTTGCAGTCTCTTTTTCTCATAAACCTTCTTCCAATCTCAGGTTTCATAGAGAATATCAGCCAAGTCATAATAGTGGAGTTTTCAATCTCCCATTTTGGATATGATTGGTCACTTGGGCTAGGAGCTTTAATGGTACCTGTAACATACCCTAGCTTTCCCCTACTCTGCAAGGAAAGCTTCACAGAATGATCCCAATCCAAATAATTGATGTTGTCCAACTTCACAATAGAGATCTGAGTATTTGAGTTATCAGAAGCCATATATGAGTAGGATGAGCACTACTCAATACACTGGCTGAAATGTCTCCAACGAGGGCTCCAAGTCCACTGTCTTCAATCATATTGTAGAGGAGGAGTCGCACACAAGATGGGGCTACACACTCGACCCAAATTTTCCTTCCCAAATACTCAGAGATAAACCCAACAAGAGACAAACACACAATACCAAAGAAAATCCAAATCAAGGCACACTTTAAGGGAAACGAGTTAGGACGTAATACTTTACGAGTCTCAACCAATACATCTCACAAGCCAACATGGTCAGAATCAATCACAAAATGCACTTTGGAAGCAAACAAGAAGAAAAAACAAGGGAGGCAGTGATGTAGATAAGTCATTTAATGGGCTTATTTTATTGCAAATAAGCCTTAGGTTAGGTTATGTATGTGTTGGGCCTTTGATCCCATGGGTTTTCTTTGTAATGGGCCACTTTAATGGGCCTAAAATATGGGTAGAAAGTAGAAAAACGGGATTTAATTCATTAATTTAGTTAGAGTCCTATTTTGAGTCTATTTCCTTTGTTATTTCCGTTTGAGTCAGTTTAAGTTTCCCTATTAGTGAATGACTAGTTAGTTACCTACTCCATGTTGGAGTTCTAGTCCTACTCCATGTTGGAGTTCTAGTCTAGTCCTATTATGAGTACAAGTCCCACTAGGAGTGTCTGGTCCTATTTGTCTTGTTTAAGGTTTATAAATTGTGGGGGTTAGTTTCTTGTAATCAACTCTTGCATTAAGTGGTATCAGAGCTATGGTTGAAGAAAACTCCAAACAAATCACTCTAGAAGATGTGTGGAAATCCCTTCAGACCTTGACTGAAAGGCTGGATGGTCATTATCCACAACTGGCAGAACAAAGAGTCTACTGCTGCTCACTCCAATACTCAGGCTACTGCTGCCCAATCTAATGCTCAGCCATATTATTTTCGCGGGGAATTCTTTGAATGTATATATTAATTGAACGTGCACTTTGACAACTACAACTTAACAGAGGCACAAAAACTCCAATATGCATGTTCCCAAATGAGTGATTGTATTCGAATACAATGGAGAGTCCATGAAAGGCAACTTCAAGCTCAAGAACGTAAGCCTAAAACGTGGGAAGAGATGTAGTATGAGTTGGCAGGCATGTACTTATCTAAGCATGAAAAAAGCATGTACTTCCTTCCACCAGATTTTCAAAAGCCACCCACATGTCACAAGATTGCTATTGTCGAGAAAGAGTTGATCACTGATGTTCCTATCATTGGCATTCATATGGATGAAATCGAAAACGACATGGTCACAATGGTGGACAAAGAGATCGAACTTAAGGAGATTAGTGCTACAACAACTATGGTGATTATGGACAACCAAGCGAAAGATCCTAAAGGGTCCAAGATTGAAGTAATGATTGATGAAACCATTAAGGAGAGTGTGAATGACAGGGACAAAGGACCTGAAGAGCCTACAATCGAATAAGAGCAAATAGAGGACGTGCTAGAAGACGACCTCATGGATACATCTGAAGAACTTGAGGTTGACCATGTGGAGTTCATCCCATTAAAATATCTTGAAGATCGAGCTCCTCATATTTTAGATTACATCTTTATAATCAAACGCTACCTAAATTTTTTTATGGCTTGAATAGGGACATGGACCATGTTATAATCACCCTCACACTTTACAAAATTCGAGGACGAATTTTATCCGAGAGGGCGAGTTGATGTAGATAAGTCACTTAATGGACTTATTTTATTGCAAATAAGCCTTGGGTTGGGTTATGTATGTGTTAGGCCTTTGATCCAATGGGTTTTCTTTGTAATGGGTCATTTTAATGGGCCTAAAATATGGATAGAAAGTAGGAAAACGGAATTTAATTCATTAGTTTAGTTAAAGTCCTGCTTTGAGTCTATTTCCTTTGTTATCTCATTTTGAGTCAGTTTAGGTTTCCCTATTAGTGAATGACTAGTTAGTTACCTACTCCATGTTGGAGTTCTAGTCTAGTCCTTTTATGAGTCCAAGTCCCACTAGGAGTGTCTGGTCCTATTTGTCTTGTTTGGGATTTATAAATTATGGGGGTTAGTTTCTTGTAATCTACTCCTGCATTAGGCAGTTCCTTCAAACCTGTAGAAAAATGAGTTGTGAGCTTACAACTCAATCCACCTAGGACTAAGGGCATAGAAGCTTGGTAGGAAGCCTTGGGCGATCCAAATGGTGTATACCTCACCTCCAATGGTTGCCGGATGAGAAAGAAAGAGGAATCCCAAAGAAGAACAGACGATAGTGTGGTGTATATGTGGCAACATAGATGAGGTGGGATAGTTATGTCAACGTGGATGTGTAAACATAGATGTGTAACCATAGTGTGTATGCTTTAAATTCTTAGATGAGGAATAGAAGAGGAGACTAGATTGATTTGGTTTATCCTATATTTTCTCTTGAGAAAAATGAGGTATTGACTTCCTCGATAGAGCTAAGAGGTGACCTTCTAATTAGTAAAAATCCTTTAGTTTTCCTATTTTCTCTCCTTCCTCTACGGTGTCCGTAACTCTCTCTCTCTCTCTCTCTCTCTCTCTCTCTCTCTCTCTCTCTACCCCAATTGAGAATGTGAATCTTTAAGGATCTCCATTACAATCCTTGAATTTGGAGGGTGGAACTTTGCCTAGCGAGATCGACACAATCCTTCGTTCGTCGTTATTCGTGCGGATCAACACATAATGCAACCCGATCCATTCCGCTGCAAGGAAAGCTACATCGAAGTAACCCTACATACCCGTTTACTTTCCGTTTTACAGTTTTAGTGCACGATATTGGATTGGGTATCAATCATCTTGGAAACCAATATGATACCAATAAGGATTGGCCCGGATCAAACAGTTTTGCCTTTGGTTTTACTAAAAACTCAGGTTTTTCTTTTACGGTTTTACCCCTGGTCTGTACTGCTCCACCAATACAAGATTGGCACCGTATCAAGATCAGTGGCCAGTGTTACTAATATGGGCAATCCGATACTCATACCTCAAACCATGTGCACCACAAAACTTCCTTCGGGGATGGTGAAGGGCATTAGCATATAGTACAACTAATCAAAGTTATCCCGTTTCACAAATCAATAAAAGATGCAGCCTATAAGTAGCAAACTGAATTGTTGGTGGTGTTGGGGAGGGGGGGTGAGATCGTTGAAGATAAAGGGATGAAAAGAAGGACCCATACCAATATGACCGTGCTTGGCTGCAACATGGAATGCATCGTAACCATTCTTGGCTGGAAGAGAAGCAGTTTCAAGGTCTGAATGCTTCAATAGCTCCTTAACAACTAGGACATGGCCGTTCTCGGATGCGTTATAGAGGGCTGTCTCTCCATCAAGATTTTGCCTTGATAGCGAATCCTCCAAGCTGCTATTTTTACACTCCTGAAGAATCTCCTTGACCCTGTTTAAGTTCCCAGTTCGAGCAGACAGATGGAATTCCGAGTCGCCCCTTTTTCCTGGAGATTCTCTGCTCTTCCTCCTGTCACGAAAGCTTTGCTGCTTTTCCATTGCTATGCGAAAGCTCTTCTGCTTTTCCATTACCCCACGAAAGCTGAGTTGTTTCTCTATCACCCCTCGAAAGCTCTTTTGCTTCTCCATGGCCCCACGGAAGCTCTTCTGTTTCTCCATGGCCACCCACACTAACTCAGAAGACTTGTTACGAATTCTCCTTTCTCTGCTGATGTTAATCTAGAGAACTTGGGTTTCAATACTCAGAGAAATTTGTGTTTTCAACCAAACCCGAAATCATCACATCAAAATATCAGAACCCCTGTACCTTTGAAGCTGCCAACTGAAAAATTAGATCATCCTCCTCGTGAAAAGAACCCAAATCTAACAATTTCACGAAGTAACAAAATCATCGTCCAGAACCTAGTCTACTATTACTGACCCAAAATTTCCCAAACCGAGAAATTAAAACATAAAACCTCTCTCTCTCTCTCTCCAAATTGGCTCGGTGACTCAGTGAATCTCTGAGTGAGAATCAGTCAGCACTCAGTAATGAAAAAGATAAATAATGGAATTCAGTCTTATACCTGCCCAGATTTAAAGCCCCAAACCTATTCATGACACCCAGAAGCTGAGATGGAGACAACCATACCAATAGAACGAAGTCAACGAACCCTTCTCGATTTTCAATCTAGAAACACAGCAAATCTGTTTATTCGATCAAGCATCCATTCGTTTACTCGACTGAACTCAGAATTCATGAACGGCCAAGCTATAAACCCCGTCAGCCACTATTTCTATTGTCTGAGATTGGAAAGCCTTAATTCCTGTGGGAAGAGAAAATCATCTTTCACAGATTTTCCTTTTTCGACTTATATACTCTAACTTTCATATTTAAAAAAAAAAAAAAAAAAAAAAAAAAAAAAGAAAAAGAAAGAAACCTTTTATACAATCTTCTTGGGAAAGTATTATTCTGGTTTTCTCTACACAAAAGTGCTGGCGCGGAAGCCATGCTCCCGACAAAAAATTTCTGCCTATTTCTAATTTTAAGAAACATGATATAACTATTAAAAAAAATACCAAAAAAACCCATTAAAAAAATTTGACGTACCAAAGCCATTGCGGTCTATATTACTAAATGCACATTCTTTACCAAAAACAAAAAGAGGGGAAATTATATTCCCATCCCTTGGACTATGCCCCTAATCGCATTTTCTTCCCACGTATTTTCATAAATATCAATCTCCTCCTTTCTAGTTTGAAGATTCTTTCAATCGTCCTATTAATGATTGACGGTGCTAAAATGACACCTAAAAAGAAATTATGACCCTCATGTATAATATCTTCCCTTTCCCTCCTATTCCCTGTCGTTGGACCTGTAAATTGTCACACCCTGCCCCAAATATGGCTAAGGTATGGGCACTGGATTCTCAACCCAGTCAGTCTACCTATACCTATGATCACGGACGCAGTGTAGTAACCAAACCAATCACTTGAGACATCTACAATAATTAGAGTACGCATATAAAATTTATAGGAGGCATATGTGTGTGGTGATCGGCTACAATGATAAATAATGATAAATAATAATATAGGGTCATAATGAATAATCCACATATTACAATAGCAATATATAAATCTTACAACCGTTGTTAATATAAATACAAGAACAAAAGGTAGAGATATCCATCCAACTACAAAGTGTCTCGCGGACATAGCCTCACAACCGCACTGAT
Organism: Macadamia integrifolia; assembly: GCF_013358625.1. NCBI lineage: Eukaryota > Viridiplantae > Streptophyta > Magnoliopsida > Proteales > Proteaceae > Macadamia > Macadamia integrifolia. Next base: position 10,045 of record NW_024868949.1, read on the forward strand.
CTTCCGCCCATCTCAGCTCTGGTTCCACCATCTAAAAATAAATGTCAACGAGGGGTGAGTTATACAACCCAGTGAGGGGTGAGCATGCAAATACACATAACATCATGATGCAACACATACTCACAGTAATATCTATAGATGCACAGCCACATAATTCATTTTATATATAAATATCCATTCTAGTTACTAAGTCTCAATATGTGGGTATAAGTACTATAAGCAACGTAGGTTGTGATACCCTACTTTTAAAACCTGGTTTACTTACACGGTTGACACGGTTTAACCATGTAGGACCCGAACCAGAGAGGGTTAAGGGGTTCCCTATGGACCATGATGGCAAGGGTAACTTTGAACACAGGTTGGCCAGACAAGTCCGAGTTAGTGGCAAAGGAGACGGGTGTACCCAAGCCGTGTATATGCACATATCATAAGGCCATATACGGGTAATGTTGGTATGTAACCGAATCCTAAAGTGTATACATATTATATATCTTGTGCCGAGAGTGAGATACATGCCGGAGTCGAATTCCATCAAAACCTCAATTGTTTGGCTAAGTTTTGACTAATAGGTGGGCGGTCACAAGCGGGCGAACCCACCCACCTGTGTGACCCACCCATATGGCTACTAGATATTCTCTAGTATAAATAATACTTATTGTGCTTTTCCTTTTTCTCATTTAATGCATTAAAGAGTTGGTGAGAAGAGTAAATAAGAGAGAGAAAAGAGAACGAAGAAGAAGAAAGGAAAAGAAAAAGAGGAAGAAACGATTTTAAGCGATGCCGAGGGTTGATCTTCTCATTCCGGCACCGGAAAAATGATCCCCAACACGAGACCTACGATTTGAGGTGAGCGAAGGCTATACTTCTTAAACTTTCACAAAACCCCAAGTGAAACCCTTGATTTGGTTAGAGTTCCTTGAGATCTTGTTAATCCCATTTGAGATGATGAATCTAAGGCTTAATAGATGGTCTATGTATTGATTTTGAAGGTTTAAAGAAGTGTTTACAAGATTTGAGAAGCATTGGTGATTTCTTGAGTTAAGAGGTGATTTTAGGGTTTTGGAAGAGTTCTTGAGCAAAGAAGGTAAGATTGTTTTTCAATCCTTAAATCTAACTTAGATCTAGGTTAGAATCATCTTATAAGACCTTAGATGTATGGAAAATGTGATTGGAACAGCCCCATTTGGTTTTTTCAAGGTTGAGGAATGTTTCAAAGGTGAAAGCCGATTTTTGCCCCCACAGGTGGGCGAAGACCGACTGGCGAAGCCGCCCGCCTGTTAGGGCAGCACCTTAGTTCCAACAGGCGGGCGAAGACCGACGGGTGAACTCGCTTGCCTGTGGGGGCCCACCGGTTGAATCGACGGGCTATCTGGCCCGCCTGTTAGACCGACAGGCGATGATAGGTGGGCTGTCTGGCCCACCTATTGGCCCACCAGTCAGATTTTTGAGCCCGAATGGGCCCAAAATGGGCGGGCAACCTTCTTTTATGATTTTAAACATGATTTAAACATCAAACATTGTTAGTTTTGACCCCAATGTGGTAAAATGCTAACCTTATTTGCTTATGATAGGTTCTACTAGAATTTACATTTCTCACGTCGAATCTCACCCGTACCGAACGTGAGCTTTTGTACCCAACAAGTAAGTGGGGAGAGGACATTTGAATTTATTTTAAGCTTGTTTTTGCATCATTAAATTGTATCTAGACTAGCCATGTCATCATGCAAATTATGTGTTAATTAGTGATGAGCACATTTATGTGTGAAATCTAGGGTAGTAAAACATGCATTTTACATATTTAGAATGGAGCTACCTTGGGTTTTACTCTCTTTTTGCAGGTTTTATATTTTCAAGGCCTTAATGACTATCGGATGCTATATCTTCAATTTTACACGTAAAGAGGTCCTATTTCTTTTCATGGTTACGAAGAGGACGAAATTCTGAGCAAGATGGACGTGTTCAATTAAAAGTACACATTCGTTTGGTCACCCGTACAAATGATTATTCTTTTCGGGTCAGAAAAAGAATAATGGATCAGAACTGAACCGAGATGCAGAACCAGCCCGTTTGCAATTGTCCCAGAGGTACAAGGAATATTCTGAATGCCAACAATGATCGATGGACCACATCCTTAATTGATTGAAGATTCGTTTTTGGTAACAACAACTACCTAGTGTAGTTGGTGAGCTATGGTGTACAAAATTCCCTTGCTCACCAAGAGGTCTCAAGTTCGAATCTCATGGTTGTTTTTTTTAGAGAATTTTGTTGAAGATTTCCTGCTTTTCACTCACTTAAAGCACTAAGGGCATGGAGGGGATTTTCACATCAAATTAGAAGCAAGGAAAATCGTGGAAGCAAGAAGAGAAGAAAGA
>NW_024868949.1:12436-42008 GCF_013358625.1 Macadamia integrifolia
CACTTTTGGACTCAAAAGATCTCACAATCAATTGTGGGTTTCTCTCTTTTAGGAAAGAGAAAATTGTTACCCTACCTCCCCATTCCCTATAAATACAACTCATGTAAGAGGAGGGGAGATAATTCATTCTTCTTCTAGTTTTTTTTTAGTTGCTCTCTCTTTCTCTTGCTCTCTCTTTAGTTCTAGTTCTTCTCTATTTTTGCTTTAATCACTTTTGTATTAGTTTTTTTTTTATGTCAATTATGCAAGCACTCTTTTATTTTTTATTCAGCCTTTTTATGTTTATGATTTATGCAATTGAGTTGTAATTTTTTAAGTTATAGTTCTAGGCTTAGATCTAGGTGACAAGATCACGAGCCGTGGAGCAATTTTTTTTCAAGTTCAAGCATTGATTCAAGTAAGTAGGCTCCTTCAGTAGTCTTCTCTCCCCCCTCTCATTCCCTCTTCTGACTACCCTTTCTTTCTTAATTTAGGATTTTTATTTTCAGTCGTTACATTATTGCTATTCCTTTCCCCCACGGTTCATAGCTAGTGTATGTGTTGGCTTTGCCCCTCCTAGCCATAGAACTATCAATTTATTATTTTTATTTTAATTGTCTCCCTTTCCCTAAAGTCAAGTAGAGTAACCCTTGTAAGAGTGACTCTCTGGTCAAGTAGGGAAGCTCATATTATGATGCATCCCTCGGGCTAAGTAAAGAAACCTACTTGTGAGTCTCTCTCTAGCTTTATCCCCTTTCTTTTACTTTATTTTTATTTCAGTATTTTTTTTCCTTTATTTATTTATTATTATTTTTTTTAATTGCGTGGGTTGTTTATTTTTAGTTATTTATTTATTTAATTTTAATTGTGTGGCTTGCGTCTTTAAATTCTTAGATGACGAATGGTTAGGACGTTATTTTAGATACATATTTTTAGGATAGTAATTAGAATTAGATCACAACCATTAATCAGTTCACTTTCGCATTATTAAAAGAAATAAAAAATAAAGTGGCTGGTCTTCCTGTGTGCGACCCGTAGCTACACTGATCCGTACGCTTGCGGTTACATTTTAAATCTCAAACAATTAGTCATCCTCGTATGCCATTCGCACGCATTGCTTGTGCATTCCAAACAAATGATTTATGATATGCGTGTTGTGCTTTATATTATCAATACTAAATGATTGATGTGCTTATGTGATGAACGGTTGGATTATTGTGCATGATGCATTATTAGACTAGACACCGTAGTCGGCTTGGAAACGAGTGCATTGGTGGCCCGTGGTATGGGACGCGGTGGCACTATGCAATCGTACTTTGTCATATAGGAGCATGCGGTTTAGGATTATCATTCCCTATGCTACGACCCTTCCCAACAGGGGTTGAGGTGTTGGGTTATCACTTGGGGGGAAGCAGTGGTCGCGGTTGTTAGGTCACTGTGGCGGTTAGACATATGCCCGATGGGTCATTAGGACAGTCGGTAACCTCAATGGTATATTCAAGAGGGCCAATTGTACTACTTTTAAATTATCGGGGTCGGCACCTTTACATTTATGTCATTTACTTTTATGTTGAGTGCGTCGGCATGCTTTAATTTTCTGAGTACTCACGGTGGGCCTTCTCCGACAACTCTATGGGCATATCGCGGGATGGAGTTCATGACTCGTACCCAAGGCATACGCACATTGTGGTTGTGAGTAGCACATAACCTAAGACTTAATAATGTTGTTTAGGTGGATAAGATTTAAAATGAATTGCATAGCATATAGTGTATATGGATATGATTGTGTTGTGTGGTCTTTTTTTTCACTTACTGAGCTAGTGAGCTCATCCCACGTGCACACCTATTTTAGATAATTTTACAGGTCGCCCGCCTGAAGATCAGGAGTCGGGCCCCACAATCGAGTTTCTTATTGAGGATTGGTGGGTCCCTAAGAGTATGAGCATGGTGCTGATTGCATGTGTGAGGACTGTGCTGCGGGACCGCAGTAATGACACCGTACAGGATTTTGCTTTTCGATTTTGATGACCTCCTCCCCTTTTGTGTACTTGATATGTAAATTGTTATTCTTTTTGTGTAAATATCATGCCTGTGGGCCCATACGTACTTAGTTATATACTATAATTTGGGTGTCAAGTATATTGGAGATATTTTACAGGTAATTTAAGTCTTCGGCTGAACTTTTGAACACTTATCTTAGATGTGGGTATGCTGTGGTGGGGTACTGTATCAGATGATCCTGGCAGGTTTGGGTTAAACGGAGTTAACTCGGTCACCGGTCCGATTCTGTGTGAACGGGGTGTGACATAGGTGATATCCCTTACCATGTACATTGGGCTTCAGGTATACAAGTTAGTTGCAAGAAAAAGTTAGCCAACCCTGGAAACAACCCTGGTCGCCGGCCAACCCCTAAATAGTAACCCCTAATAGTCATGGTCCCGGTATCCCACACCGTCATCGGTCTCCCATGTTATCCGACAGTCATGTGTACAGTATGTCGTACCATGCTGTGCCCTCTCAAGATACAATATGTCATATCTGGGCATAGTAGTCCTCCATGATCTACCACCCAGTGGGATTAGCCAATACCTTACCCCCTATTGGCAAGGGATTATTGCACTGGGATGTGATCATAATCATATGCATCTACATGCATCCATAGCAATCATGGCATCCAACATACATTTGTGGTCATCACTGTAATACCGACCTCTGAGCCCATGGTAATGGATTCCCTCCCTCAGCCACACTGTGCCTTAGACCATCAATGTTATAACCATTACCACACAGCTATCATACTACACATCCACAAATCCTCGATCACATCAAAGTCGGTGAAATCAGGCAACATATGAAATATATATAGTTTTATATAAAATAAATCCATAACACAATATTCATCACATTCCACATGAGCATGCATAACTGAAGATATTAAAACACTTCGTAAAATTAATGAAACACCAACTCACCTGATTTCCTAAATCTGGTGTTATTTAGTTGAATCCCTGATCCCACGTATCCTTACTGGGTACATTTCAAGTTCCTAAATAAGCAATTCATATAAATTTTAACTTTAATGTTTACAACCATTCAATAGTTTTAGTTCCCTTACTTCAGCTGCATTCTCATATTGTGAGGGTAGCAGCCGGAGAAGAATGGACTATGCATAACCGTCCTCTTTCCTCTCTCTCTCTCTCTCTCTCTCTCTCTCTACTTTTATAGGAGGGAGGGGTTCGAGTCGTGTGAGCTTTGCTTGCGGGCCCCACACCACCGTATCGTCGCTTGGAGAAACGTGGAGGCCTATTTCGCAAGAGTATAAAATTCATCATTTGAGACAGGGGTTTTGATGATAGTTCAATACGAGGATCGTGATCGGGATCATATAAATGGGGTTTGGAGTCACCACCTAGGGTTATGGACCTAGGACCCGGGGGTGGGCCTGATTCCTGAGAAAATGGCCCAAAATTTGGTCTGGTCTAAAGATTTAGGGTAAGTGTCAGGTTACAGAGTTGGGAAGCTGTTAAACACCCAATCTGCCTGGTTCAACCAGTCTTCTTGCTAGATGCTTGAGAACAAACATTTTCCACAACTATTACTATTCCACATGTATGGCTAAGTTATCACACATCTATACATTAATTGAATTTAAACTACTATATACACTAAAACAATGCATGTATAAAGTCTACATTATGACGAGTTGGTTGAGAAATTATGCATGAACTTAACACCTATTTTAGGTCAAGAGGGGTGGGCCCCTGACTAGTACTGGTTTGGACTATCTTTCAGATTCTCTTGGCTTAGAGGAAGATGGTCTTGACCTCCAACTTTCTTTCTTGGGAGATGCTAATTGTGATGGTATTCGAATAGAGTTTTGGCTAGGAATGGTCGCTTTCAGATTTGGATTCTGATAGAGCTTCGACTAGGGAAGGCTATTTTCAGATTTAGATTCGGACAGAGCTTCAACTTGGGGAAGGCTATTTCTGGGCTTGGGCTGAGGTGGCACTACGGCAGAGCTTCCACTGGGAATGCTATTTTTGGATTTAGGATGAGTTGGCACTCTAATAGAGCTTCCGCTAGGGATAGGCTAAGGGAGGGCTAGGTTGAGGTGGCACTTCGGCAAAGCTTTCGCTGGGAATGGCTATTTCTAGAAAGATTCCTGGGACACTCAGACAAAGGTTCAGCTAGGAAAGGCTATTTCTGAAAAGAAACAGGTTGACCTACAAATGGATTGAAGAACTCTAAAGTCTCGAAGAACAGTTTGAAGATCCAAACAGAGTTTCAGATCTTAACAAAGATCTCTTCGTAGACCCGAAGAACCTCAAAAAGGGGGGTTTCTATCTCAATAACGCTCAAGAATGCTCAAGAACACTCAAGAACATTCAATAACACTCAAGGGAGGTGGCTCAAGAACATACTTTTTTTGGCTAATTGAAGATCTTCAAGATCCTGAAGAACACTTCAAAGATCCAAATGATTTTTCAGATCTTGATGAAAATCGCTCTGAAGATTAGAAGAAAATCAAGAAGGGGGAGGGGAGGAAAATTTCACTCTGAAAGAGTGAAGGGGATTTTGATGTGTTGGTGTGTTTTTTCCTAAGGGAGGGGGGTATTTACAGTTTTTTTTTGTCAAATAGGACAGGGGGAATCCCTTTATCCAGTGGACAAAAGGGGGGCTCTCGCCTAAAGTGAGGAGATAGGATTTTTGTCTAATGGGTAAAGGGGGGGTTGAAGGAAAAAATGGGTGGGGAGGGCTTTTGTCCAGTGGGTCAAAGGGTTTTCAAAAAAAATGGGAGGAGAGAGAAATTTTAGCCAGAAAAAGGCGATTTCCAAAAAAAAATGGGAGGAGAGAGAAACTTTAGCAGAAAAAGGTGATTTTCCAAAAATTGGAAGGAGAGAGAAGATTTAGTCAGAAGAGGCAGTTTTCAAAAAAACGGAGGAGAGAGAAGGTTTAGCCAGAAAAGGAAATTTTTGAAAAAGCAGGAGGAGAGAGAAGGTTTAGCTGAAAAAGACAATTTTCAGAAAAGCAAGGGGAGAGAGAATGTTCACATTTTTTGAAAAAGTGGGAGGAGAGAGAAGGTTTAGCCAGAAAAGGTAGTTTTCAGAAAAGCAGGAGGAGAGAGAAGGTTTAGCCAAAAAAGGTAGTTTTGAAAAAGCGGGAGGAGAGAGAAAGTTTAGGCAGGTAGTGCGGGATATATCACGGGTGCGCGAATGCATAGGTGTGTGGGCAATATGCACAGCATGTGTGGGTTAGGCTGGTATGGGTGTGCGGGCTAGGCTGGCACCGGTGTGCAGGCGCTTGCATGCATGGGCAGCAGGCGTGGCACGCATAGGCAGCAGCCAGCACACGCAGGTGTGCGGGCTGGCCTACTGGCCAGCATGCACAAGTGCATAAGGGGGTGCAACAGTAGGGCCACAAGCCTATACCCGCGGGGGTGTAGGCCAATGCCACGGGGGCACAGGCTAGCAGGCCCATGGGCAGCATGGTGGGTAAGGTTGCAAGGCTGCGGGCCAATGTCACGGGGGCGCTAGTTTGTGCCCACGAGGGTATAGGCCAGTAGACCCATGGGCAGCAGGGTTGTGTGCATGGCTGTGGGGCTGTGTGCATGGCAATGTGCATGGTTGTGGGGCTGTGCATGGCTATGGGGCTTGGCATGGCTGCGTGCATGTGTTGTAGCCCATGGGCAATGAGCACGCGCGTTGGCTGGCCTATTGGCCAGAGCGCGCAGTGCGCACGCGATTATAGGTTTTTCCAGTGATGATTACGGGAGATCCGTTAGTCCGATTTTAGCGACATATAGCGTCGGAATCGTATTTCTGAGCACTATTCATCTGTACGATCATCTTGACCAGATTCCTTCGTATATAAAAAATCAAAATTAGACCTTCTCCTCTCCCATGCGGGGATTTCTAGGGTTTTGGTTAGGGGAATGTTTCCATCAGCACCTCTGTCGAAAGTCGCGCCCAAGATCCATATTTCATCATAGTTAGAGGAGGGTGACAAAATTGGGTATCTACAGAATGCCCCTTTGGCAGAAGCCTATGCCAACGGCCGTAGGGCAAAGAAAAGAACGACCGGATTTTGTCACCCGGAGCATATACTGTCGTCATCTTGCTCAGTTATGATGGAGTTGAAAAATGCAACAGATAATATCCCTAAAGTTTTAGCACTTACCTAGGCTGCCAATTAGGGGAAAGGAATTCGTTGCTCTTCCAATCCTGCAAAAAAAAGTTAGTACTTTGATCTTGATTCTTCCTTAGCTGGGCTTTGCATGTGTCACTTCAGGGAATATGGTCTCCGGGCTAGGTCTTTCGAGTCAATCTGGACTATCTGGGACCGATGGATACAAGAGAGGAATTCGCTGCTCTTTCAATCTTGCAACAAGTAAAAAATGTTTGATGCTTGGATTTTCCTTAGCTGAGTTCACATGTGCCAATTCAGGGATTTGGTCCATGAGATCGGGCCACTCGGATCTGACTCAAAAAAAAAGGGCCGCCTGGGGTCGGATAAATGTGATTGGGCCGCCTGGGGCCGAGTAAATGCAATTGGGCCACTTGGGGCCAAGTCAATGAGATTGGGCCGCCTGGGGCGGGGTAAATGCAATTGGGCCACTTGGGGCGGGGTCAATGAGATTGAGCCGCCTGGGGCCGAGTAAATTATTTCTCTTGATTTTTTCCTTGATTCTTGATTTTTGGTTTAGAATTTGATTTTTGATGTTGATTTGGAATCTTTTGATTCTTGATGCTTGATTTGGAGTCTTAATTTTTTTTTTTGAAGAAAAATTTTATATAAAATGGGTCTCCTCCTATGTTCATTCTTCATTCTAACTTTTCTTAGTGAAGTGAGTTTCTGGAACCCTCTAGTTTTTCTTGAAATTTCTCCTTTTGTTGTTGGTGTTCTTCATTTTGCCCTTGGAGTTCTTGAAGATATTCATCTTATTCTTGAGGGAGGAGCTATTTGAAGAATTTGATATTCTTGAGGGCTTTGGTGCAATTTGGGAAACTTTCTGGGGCTTTTTGTAATTTTTGAAAGTTTTCGGGACTTTTTGCAATTTCTAAAAATATGGCTGAAAGGAGGAAGAGGAAGACTCTGGGAGAGGTTCAGCTCGAGAGTTGCAGCGTCTTTCCCACAAGGATGAGGGCTAGGCCGATTGGTATTCCGGGCAAACCCTTCACAACAGCCGGAATCACATCTGTAACTCCATATGGGGTTCCTGGATAAGTCTTTATATTTCATTCATTATTTTGATAATCTTTTATTCTTGTTTTGTATTTTTTTTCTTTTTGTTGCTTCTTTTCTTTTATTATTTATTTATTATTTCCATTAGCATAAGGGGAAGGAACCACCTACCTTGGCCTCCTATGGCCTTTCGAACATGGTTCAATCCTGGCATAGGATGCTCCCTCGCAGGGTGAAGGAGATGGTTGATGATACCTATCTGTGCCGGCTGGCCCTTGTAGAGACCCAAAATTTTAATCCTGCATTGGTGGGGGCCCTGATGGAGCGGTGGTGGCCGAGTACTCACACTTTCCACCTTCCTGTTGGCGAGTTTACCATTACGCCTATGTGCTTTTATGCCTTGACAGGCATTCCATTTGGGGGTAGAACCATGACCCTACCCACAGGATTCCCGACTGCAAGGGAGTTCGCAGATTTGACCGGTATCACCATTAAAGCTAGGCAGACATGCATCCGCCTAGGGGAGATTAGTGCCCGATGGTGGAAAGTCGGCCTGAGGGAGAATCCAGGCAACATGTCTCAGAGAGCACGTTCCTTTATGCTATTTTCCGTGGGTCAGTGCCTCTTCAGTGACCTCTGAGGGGGAGTAGATATCTGCCTGGTGTTCTTCCTCCAAGATCTTCACATAGTAGATACTTGGGACTGAGGCGGGGTCGCCTATACATATCTCTTGCGGTCCCTGGACAAGCTGTCCTATGGGGATAAGGGCCTCAAGGGGGCAGGCTACATCATCTAGGTAACTTTCATTCTCATATCTATTTTCTTTCAGTCATCTGGTCTGCACTTTCTTACTTTGATTTCTTGAAACAGCCCTAGTGTTTTGAGCATCTGGGAGCCATAGCCCCTAAACTGAGGGATCCTGAGACATTCTTCTTCCCCTTAGCCACAAAATGGGGAGATAACCAGGTGGTTCGGGCCTGACGCCATCCTCCGGGGACTACCACTCTTTCTCTTTTAAACGATCTCACTGAGGTATGCCATGTCTGACATTGAAATTCTATTCGCCTGATGTTGTACTTACCCTTCCTTGGTTTTGTAGGTTACTTGGAGACCATTCAATGACCTTGTGTTTCCGGATTCCGAGAGAGTCGTCTGGGTTCATCAACTGTCTGAGAATTGAGTCATTTTCCAGGGCCTGTGGGGCACTTAGGAGAGAGAGTAGTAGCCCAGTGGTCAAACATTGATCCACGTCCTCCTCCCGGTCTTCCTCCACCCACTATGCATTGTCCAGAGATTGTCCCTACAGACGAGATGAAGTATTTGGCTAACGGAGTATGAGAGGACTCCTTTCTTGGTTCAGATAGGGACTACGGAGCCTTCCTGGAAGAGGAGACAGTGTGCACCCCTCTCTATCCCAATGGTCCGGTGGTATGTTGCCCTTTCTTAAGTATTTCCTATAGATTCTTCCTTGTTTTGGTCTTGACTGATGTTCTTTCAGGGGAGAGTGAGATTTGTAGATCCTTCTGCTGTTCGGTCGCATGCCAGTGCTACCAATCCTTCTCAAACAGGGCCCTCTACCAGTGCCGGCGGGTCTCTTAGAGTTGCTAACGTTTCCTTTCGTGGTTTCCCTGCCTCGACCTATCCCAACGCGGCCAACCCCAGTCTCCCCCATCTTTTGGAGCCGAACACAGATGTAGACGCTTCCCTTGGGCTGCCTATTCCTTATGATTATGTGAGTATTTGATCATTTTCTAATTAACTCTTGACTTCCTTTGGCTGATATGCTCTTTCTCAAGTGTCCCCGGAGGTCTATGCTGAGATTAGGAAGATGCACTATGGCCTGTGCAAGGTGATAGTTACCAAGGATCGGGAGATTGCCTGGCAGGGTGCACTAATTGAGGACTTGACCCAGAGCCTGCAGTAGGTTGGAGTAGCATCTGTGGACTCCCCGGTGCTTTATAAGGATGGTTCAGAGTACGGTTCAGATGATGGCTTCTAACCCATGGGGATTTGTTCCTGTATTTCCTGCAAACACAAACAAATGGATATTTTCTTTCTTTTTTCTTTTTCCCTCCCCTTGTTTGTTCGTTATTTTATTTCAGCATCTCTATGAAAACTTACTTTTGGCACAAAGAAAATCTTTCTTCTGTTTTTTTTTTTTTTGGTTTTTCTTTTGTTTGCTTACAATGCTTAGGCACAATCAATTCCATAACTCAAGTCATAATTAGAATAATCGGGATAACACGAAAATCCAAATACTTCCTCATTCCATTACCAAGTGAATTACATAAAAAGGGGGACCACCTTCCTACCATAAACGGGATAGGTGAATAACAAGGTGGGGAGATAATTCTTAAGGTGGGTGAAAGTTCACTAACTCTTTTGGGTCCGTCTCCTTGAGCCTGTATTGTCGGTTGATGTACATAGGAAAATAAAAGGAATTGTGAGTCAATCCCATCAATTTGACATAGTTGTGGCCAAGGGTCTTCATCAGAAAATCTTCTTGTGCCTTCCCTAGGCACCTCCATGCGATATCCTGCACAGTCTTTTCCTGCCGGTACTTTTTCCGATTGGTGATAAGGTTGAATTCTGGAACTTCTCTCTTTCCCCAGTAATAAAAAACTCTGAGTGGGCTTCCCCTTAATGGTGTGGTGAGCTTCAGTTTCTCGAGAAGCCAAAACTGAAAAATAGCAGGACTTCCTGATAATGATCTAGTCCGAATCTATGGCCATAGCTCATGTCATCAAATCCCTTGAAAGTTTCTGCAAGAACCGTAGGGATGATGTCACCTCCCTTCTTCAACTGTTTTACTACCTCAATCAGAACAAATGGTGCACCATGTCTACGAGTGCAGAGAACATAACGAGCTATCATGCAAAGTAAATAAGCATCCAGGGATCGCTGCTGATAGATTCCTCCCATTGGTAGATATTGGATGAAGATCTGAGCCACCTTCAGAATGTCGATCTTCCCATACCTGCCAAACTGCTTTACTTCTTCTTCTTTCCATCTGAAGAAACCTTGAATTTCCTCTAAGCAATCTTTCTTCAAAGAAGGTTGGAACAAACTACCTTTGGGTGGAGATACCATACAAACCCGAAATTCTTCAAGAATTGGGCAAATCTCTGCTAATCCAAACCGACATACATATAGGTCGGCATCCCAGTACTGAGGCACCTGTCGGAGTAATTGGTGATGTAGCTTCACACATCCAACTTGGCTAAGAAATGGCACATTCATTGTCACACCCCGTTCACAGAACCGAACCGGTGACCGAGTTAACTCCGGTTAACCCAAACCTGCCAGGATCATCTGATACAGTACCCAGCCACAACATACACACATCTAAGATAAACATTCAAAAGTTCAGTGGAAGACTTAATTTACCTGTAAATACCTCAATATACTTGATACCCAAATTGTAGTATATAGATAAATACATGTGGGCCCGCAGGCATGATATTTACGCAAAAAGAATAACAATTCACGTATCAAGTACACAAAAAGGGGTCGTCAAAAAGAATCAAAAAGTAAAAGTCTGTACGGCGTCAATACTGCGGTCTCACAGCACAACCCTCGCACGTGCAATCCATACCGTGCTCATACTGGTTGGGGACCCACCAATCCTCACCGGGAAACTCAACTGTGGGGCCTGACCTTTGATCTTCAGGCTGGTGACCTGTAAAATCATCTAAAAGAGGTGCGCACGAGGGATGAGCTCATTAGCTCAGTAAGTGAAAAGAAGGACCACACAACAATCCACATAACAATCACATCCATATGCACTATATGCTATGCAATTCATTTTAAATCACATCCACCTAAACAACATTACTAAGTCTTTGGTTTAGTGCTACTACAACCACAGTGCGCGTATACTCCGGGTACGAGCCACGAACTCCATCCCGCGATACACCCATAGGGTTGTGGGAGAAGGCCCACCGTGAGTACTCGAAAAAGTAAAGCATGCCGACTACCGGCTCTCAACATAAAAGTAAATGACATAAAGTAAAGGTGCTGACTCCAGTAATTTAAAAGCAGTACGATTGGCCCTCTTGAATATACCACTGAGGTTTCCGACTGTCCTAATGACCAGCCGAGAGTATGTCTAACTGCCACAGTGACCCGACACCCATGACCACTGCTTCCCCCCAAGTGATAACCCAACACCTCAACCCCTGTTGGGAAGGGTCGTAGCACAGGAAGATGATAACCCTAAACCGCATGCTCCTATATGACATAGCACGATTGCATAGTGCCTTCGCGTCCCATTCTACGGGCCACCAATGCACTCGTCTCCAAGCTGACTACGGCATCTAGTCTAATAATGCATCATGCATAGTGATCCCATCATTCATCACATAAGCACATCAATCATTTAGAATTGAGAAAGTAAAACACAACACACATGTCATAATTATATGAGGATGACTAAGCTACACATAATTTGCATGATGACATGGCTAGTCTAGATACAATTGAATGATGCCAAACAAGCCTTAAAATAAGGTCAAACGTCCTCTCCCCACTTACTTGTTGTGTACAAAGACTCACGCCCGGTACGGGTGAGATCCGGCGCGAGAAACGTAAATTTTTGTGGACCTATCATAAGTGAAGGGGGTTAGCATTTCACCACTTTGGGGTCAAAACTAACAATATTCGATGGTTAAATCATGTTTAGAATCATAAAATATGGTTGTACGTCCGTTTTGGGTCCATTCGGACACAAAAATCACGTTAGGGGCCTCTCGGGTGGGTCGGACAGCCCACCTGTCATGGCCCACCGGTCATCTCAGGCGGGCGGGGTGGCCTGCCGGTCCAGACCAACCGGTGGGGACCGAGGGTCGGTCCTCTCGGGCGGGTAGGTCAGCCAGCCGATCGGCCCACCGGTCCTATCTGAGGGCCTGCCTTCTCAGGCGGGCTGCCCTCAGGTGGGTTGTGCGGCCCACTGGTCCCAGCCCACCTGAGAGGGCGGAATTTTGTCCTCTTCCTTGAAACTTTCCCCAACCTTTGGGAAATCAAATGGGACTTTTCCAATCACATTTTCCACACTTCCAAGGTCTTATAAGATGATTCTAACCTAGATCTAAGTTAGATTTAAGGATTGAGAAGCCATCTTACCTTCTTTGCTCAAGAACTCTATCAAAACCCCAAAAATCACTTCTTAGCTCAAGAAATCACCAATGCTTCTCCAATCTTGTAAAAACTTCTTCAAATCCTTCAAAATCAATATATAGACCATCTATTAAACCTTAGATTCACCATCTCAAGGGAGATTTACAAGACCTCAAAGAACTCTACCCAAATCAAGGGTTTTACTTGGGTTTGGTGAAAGTTTAAGAAACATAGCCTTTGCTCACCTCCAATCGTAGATCTCTTGTTGGGGATCACTCTTCTGGCATCGGAATGGGAAGATCAAACCTTGGCGCCGCTTAAATCCATTTCTTCTTCCTCTTCCTTCCCCTTTCTTCTTCTTCGTTCTCTCTTCTCCCTTCTTTTCTCTCTCCTCTTTACTCTTCTCACCAACTCTTTAGTGTTATAATGACAAAATGAAAAACACAATAAATGTTATTTATACCTTTTTTAAAATATCTATTAACCACATGGGTGGGTCACTCAGGTGGGTGGATGCGCCCACCTGTGACCGCCCACCTGAGGGCCGAAAATTGGCCAACAAGTGAGATTTTGATGGAATTCGACTCTTGGCATGTATCTCACTCTTGCCACAAGGTATATTATACGTAGCGCTTTAGGATACGGCTACATACCAGCATTATCCGTACATGGCCTTATGATACGTGCATGTGCACGGCTTGGGTACACCCGTCTCCTCTGGCACTGACTCAGACTTGTCTGGCCAACCTGTGTTCAAAGTCAACCTTGCCATCATGGTCCATAAGGAACCTGCTTTAACCCTCTCTGGTTCGGGTCCTGCATGGTTAAACCGGGTCAACCTTGTAGTTAGACCGGTTTTAAAAGTAGGGTATCACATTCATGGATTCCAGCAATGCGGATGCCCTCATATTTATGTCCAAGGTCCATTTCCTCAACGTCTTATCCAACGAGCCCATGAATTTTTCTGAAACCAATATAAACAACGAGATATGATGATTTATCAAAGAATTACTCATTGGCCAATGATTCAAATAAGCCTTTACCATTGTTGCATCAAACTCTTCCTTTTTTCTTTTTACTTTAACTGATCAAGAGTGGAGAATAAACTGGCCTTGATAAACTGGTGCAGGTGGCAATTTTCTTTTAGGGCATAGAATCTTGGATAAGAATGGATGGACCATAGGTGAATGACAGATACCTAATGGCCTTCATGCCAAATGGTGATTCTTGGAGGATAGAATCATAGGTAAGAAGTGACGGACCAATGGGTGGATGATAGATACCTAATGGCCTTTCATACCAAATGGTGATTCTTGGGGGACACAAACTATGATGATCTTTTAAGGTACTTTAATTATTAATCAAGGAACCAATTTATTGCCATTAGATGGTTGAGACCACACTTGCACATGTTAAGTTGCCTCCGTATCCCTCGAAAGGAATCATGTCTGACGTAGTTCAGGACATTCACCCTTTTAGATATAATATTTCTTGAGTTGATCCATGTTAACCAGTCCAGGTATTTCTTCGCCGTTGTGGCCTACGAGTTTCACAGCTTTGCCTGGTAGAATTTATTTGACAGTGAATGGCCACTCCAGTTGGGCCTGAATTTTCCTCTTGGGTCATGAATTGGGACTCTTTGTTCTCGAAGAACAAGTTTGCCTTCCTATATGTGACGAGACTTTACATTCTTGTTAAAGGCCCTAGCCATTCTCAATTGATATTTCTTCAGATTATCCACGGCTTTAATGTGCCTTTCATCGAGAAAGGTGAGCTCATTATGTCTGGATTTCACCCATTCTCCTTCAGGTAGATGACTATCAAGGAGTACCCTTAAGGACAGTACCAGGATTTCCATAGGTAGAACCGTCTCAACTCCATACACCAAAGAGAAAGGAGTTGCCCCTATCGAAGATCGTATAGAAGTCTGGTATGCCCATAAGGCAAGGGGTAACGTATCAACCCAATCCTTGTGTGTTTCTCCCATTTTCTGAAGAATGACTTTGATATTCTTGTTAGCTGCTTCTACTGCCCTATTGGTCTGCGGCCTGTAAGTGGTAGAGCGATGCCTTATGATATCAAATTTTGTGCAGATTTTATCGGTCTTACCCCAGAAGTGGGATCCTTGATCTGATATCAATTCTTGAGATACTCCATATCGGAAAATGATGTTTTCCTGGATGAACTTAGCCACCTTAGTAGATGTGAGGATTGCATAGGATTGAGCTTCTATCCACTTAGTGAAATAATTAATGACTACCAAGGTGAACTTGTGGCTGTTGGATGCTTTAGGGTTGACCTTTCCAATGATATCAATGCCCCAAGTGGAGAATGGCCAAGGTGAACTGAGCGAATGTAACTCTGTTGGCAAGATATGTATGATATTAGCAAATATCTGACACTTGTGGTATTTCTTGACAAAGTCCACACAATCTGCTTCCATTGTGTTCCAGTAATATCCTAGCATGAGGATCTTCTTAGATAACATCTTGGCATTCATATGGGGTCCACAGAAACCTTGATGAATTTCTTCCATCATAGCTATAGCTTTTTCCTGATCTACACACAACAACTATATTCCGTAATAGGATCTCTTGTATAACCAATCCTCTTGGAAAATAAACTTGGTGCCATATCTCCTTAGAAACTTCTTCTCTCTATCAGTTGCTTCAACTGGATACTTCTTTTCCCTGATGAAATCCACTATGTGAGTGAACCACGACCGACCATCCACAGTGAGAGAGTTTACAGAATTCTGATAAATGGGCCTACTTCTTTGTTCTACCAAAAATGGTCGGACTCTAGCCATAGGGTTGCACTCTACCATAGAAGCCAAGGTTGCAAGGGCATCAGCAAACCTGTTGTCATCCCTCTAGAATTATTCGAACGAGATCTTCTCAAAGTGTTCATTCACCTTTTCCAGATGTTCTTGTTGTGGTTTCAACTTTTCATCTCTAGTTTTTCACTCTATGTGGACGACATGATAGTAAAGTCTAAAGATCGGTAGGGGCATATTCCCGCACTAAGGCGATTCTTTGAAAGAATTAAGAAGTATCAGCTGAAGTTGAACCCTCAGAAGTGTGTATTCGAGGCAATGGCAGGAAAGTTGTTAGGCTTCTTTGTGAGTGAAAGACGCATTGAAGTCAACCCTATCAAGATCAAGGCAATTCAGGAAATGTCCACGTCTTGAACTGAGAAGCAAATTCAAGGATTTTTGGGTCACATCCAATATATTAGCAGATTCGTAGCTCAGTTGACTACAATCTATGGACCAATTCTCAAGCTGTTAAAGAAAGATCAGCCAATAGAATGGAATGACCAATGCCAACAAGCCTTTAACAAGATTGAGGGTTACCTCATGAACCCACCGATATTGACACCGCCGGTGGAAGGAGAACTACTTCTGTTGTATCTATCCATGGGAGAATATTCCATGGGCTCTTTGCTAGCGCAGAAGGAAACAAAAAAGGGGGTAGAGCATGCCATATATTACCTCAGTAAGAAGTTTCTAGAATATGAGACAAGGAACACATATTTGGAGAGACCTTGTGCTACGTTGATTTGGGTAACTAAAATGTTGCGACACTATATGGTTTCTTACCCAGTGCACTTGATCTCAAATGGATCCCATCAAATTTCTCTTCAAGAAACTGGCCTTAATATGAAGGATGGCCTATTGGTTACTTTTGCTATCAGAGTTTGACATCACCTATGTTACTCAGAAATCTATTAAGGGCCAGGCCATAGCTGATCATTTGGCTACTCACCTCAGAGAAGATGGGAGATCCTTGGCTGATGTCTTTCCCAATGAAGAAATCACAGCGGTAAAGGAAGAAGATACAGTTAATGAATGGTAGTTATTCTTTAATGGAGCAGCCAAGCAGAAGAGATGTGGCGTGGGAATATTGCTAGTCACTCCTGACAACCCTTATTTGCCTTCATCATTTCGCCTCGACTTCCCCTATACCAAAAATATTACCGAATATAAAGCTTGTGCTTTGAGGCTCGAAACTGCTTTAACCATTGGGGTGAAAAGGATCAAGGTTTACGGAGATTCATCCATTGTCATTTTTCAAATGCAAGGAACCACATCTTTGTTCATCATATCATACAATATAGCTGTGGCTACTCTTTGATAGGTTTCCCCGGCATTCTTCAGTCCAAAAGGCATCACCTTGTAACAATAGGTTCCCCATGGAGTGGTGAAGGCTATTTTCTCACGATCCTCTGGGTGCATGCTTATTTGGTTGTATCCCGAGAATCCATCTATGAATGATAATAAAGCATGCCTGTCGTATTATCCACCAATACATCAATGTGAGGTAATAGGAAGTCATCTTTAGGGCTTACTTTGTTAAGATCTCGGTAGTTTACACACATTCGTACCTTTCCATCTTTCTTCAGTACTGGTACAATATTGGCCAACCATTGGGGGTACTTCACCACTTGTAAGAAACCCGTATTCTATTGCCTCACAACTTCTTCTTTGATCTTCTCACTCCATTCTGGCCACATTCTTCAGAGCTTATGTTTTACCGGCTTTGCCCCAAGGTAAGTCGAGCAATCGATGCTGCACAATGTTGGGGTTGATACCAAGCATATCCTCGTAAGACCAAGCAAAGACCTCGGTGAATTCTTTCAGAAGATTACTCATCCGTTCTGCTTCTTCGTCATCAAGGGTAGTGCCTATTTTTACCTCTCAAAGGCATTGGTCGGTTCCTAGATTAATAACCCGAGAATCCTCACAAATGGGTTGGGCTTTCTTTGGTTTGCATTGTTTTATTAATTCTTAATATTTATTAAGATCATTATCGAAAAAAGGAGGCAAGTCATACTCAGAATCAAAAATTTCATTCATGAAAGGACTAACAGACTCATCATATAAGGACTTTAGACTCTTCTCAAGAGGAGAGATTGACACAGAACCATAAACAACAGACTCGACTACAAACTTGATAACTAGCTTGATGCTTTCACTAGGGATAATCAGGCTGGTTGACTCAAAAGCATGAGAAAACTTAAAGTTTTCCCCAATGCTTGTCCAGTTCATAAGTGGTTTAGTGGCTTGATGGATGAGGAGGTGTGGCAAAGGGCCTTCTTCGCCTTCTGAGAAAGTTGTTGCTATTTCTTTAGTGGCGTCATGGTTCGTTTGGACAGGTGCTTGCTTCTTCATGAATATTAGCTGATCAATCTCGTGCTCTCGGAAGCCAAACTTCTTGAGGGGTGAAGATCGATGGAGACTGCTCAATCCTTTTTCTATGAAGTCTATCTTTTTGAGCCTATTGAGGGATGCCATCCTTGTACCTCGGTCACATCTTTGACCACCTTCACGAGCCTTCCCATTTCAATTGGTTCGGGCAAAGTACATACAAACCATCATCCTTTATGCTCTCCTCTATTTTGCATACTCACTTCTTCCTCTGAAAGGATGGGGCTTGAGCTCATGTAACTCTCGAGTTCTTGGCTCTTGTAGGAGGGAGCAAATGAAGCCTTTCAAATCAATGGGTAGCGACTGACTCCAGGTGAGCCTTATCTTCTTCTCCCATTCTCTCTTCATAAGAACTTAAGGACTAGGTGCCTCCTTCGATTGGATCAATGTTGTAGGATTATTAGAGGAAGACCCAGTCTCAATAAGTGCAATTTCTGCTATCCCAGTGATGCAACTGTCTTGGTCACCTTCTTTGACTAGCATATTCTGTTGTTCCACTTCATGTGTCACCCAATTGAACTTGTCTTGGAAAAATTTTTTGAGTCCTGGTTACATCTTGGCGGCGGTTTTATCAAACCACGGCTCTGCATTCCCACAAAAGGGGAAATCCTCTCCTTCTTTCACAAAGTATCCATTGAGAGTAGGGTACTAAGTGAGGGAGATCTTCCTAGTAATCCTCAGCACTTTCTGCCCTTTGACAGTTGGAGGACTGTACCCGAGACCATTCTTTCCTTTGTTCACCGCCAAACTAGGCTGCTTTGGAACTCCTTAGTGATATTTCCCTAGTCCCATACCAGGAAAATACTGCATGTTCTTCATCATCTGATTCACTGACAGACTCCAGATGGCTTCATAGTTAGCCAGGATTTTCTCCTTTGGAGCTTCTTTGGCAATGGCTGCGCAAGTGGTGTCTATTTCAAAACCACTTAGTTGCACCTCCTGGTCTTGTTCTTCCCCATTTTCAATGTTGGCCAGAGTGTTAACCACTTCAGGATCTCCGGCCACTAAGGCCACCTTCCCCTCATGAATGAACTTCATTTTTTGATAGAGACTAGAGGATACCGCCTTTGCAAGATGCAACCAAGGCCTTCCCAAGAGCATGTTAAAAGTTACTGGTATATCAATGACTTGGGAATCAACATCAAACTTCATCGGGCCAATCTTTACAGCAAGGGTACTGATGTCACATCCCGTTCACACTGAACCGGGCCAGTGACCGGGTTAACACCGGTCAACCCAAACCTGCCAGGATCATCTGATACTGTATTCCACCACAGCATACACACAACTAATATAAGCTCATCAGATCAGCGGAAGACTAGGTTTACCTGTGAATGATCCCATATTACTTGATACCCGAATTGTGATACAATAGTTATATACATGTGGGCCCGAAGGCATGATATTTATACAATAAAAGTACAATTCACATATCAAGTACATAAAGGAAACCATCAAAATAATAAGAGTACACAGCTCGGCTCGGTATCAAAGGCTAGAGCTCAGCTCGGCATCAAGGGTTGAGCCCAGCTTGGCATCACATGGTAGAGCTTAGCTCGGCCACAAAAGTGGAGCTCAGCTCGGCATCAGAACTGCGATCCCGCAGCACAACTCTCGCACGAGCAGTCAATGCCGTGCTCTAACTCCTCAGGGGCCCACCGGTCCTCTTTGGGGAACTCGACTGTGGGACCCACCCCGTGCTCCTCAGATGTATGACCTGCAAAATCATCTAAAAAGGGGGTACCTGTGTGATAAGCTCACTAGCTCAGTAAGTGGTAAGATGGACCACACAGCAGTCCACACATCAAAACACAATCATATGCACTACATGCCATGCAATACATTTTAAATCACATCCACCTAAGCAACATTACTAAGTCTTTGGTTTAGTGCTACTACAGCCACAGTGCGCGTATACTCCGGGTACGAGCCGCGAGCTCCATCCCGCGATACGCCTATAGGGCTGTCGGAGAAGGCCCACCGTGAGTACTCGAAAAAGTAAAAACATGCCGACCACCGACTCTCAACAGAAATGTAAATGACTGAAATTAAAGGTGCTGACTCCAGCAATTTAAAAGCAGTACGATTGGCCCTCTTGAATGTACCACCAGGGTTGCCGACTGTCCTATTGACCCACCGAACGTTATGTCTAACCACCACAGTGACCCGACAACCGCGACCACTACTTCCCCCCAAATGATAACCCAACACCTTAACCCCTGTTGGGAAGGGTCGTAGCACGGGAAGGTGAAATCCTAAACCGCATGCTCCTATATGACAATAGTACGATTGCATAGAGCCTCCGCGTCCCATACCACGGGCCACCAATGCACTCGTTTCCAAGCCGACTACGGCATCTAGTCTATTAATGCATTATGCACCATGATGTCAACATTCATCACATAAGCATCTCATCACTTGGCATTTAGAAAGTAAACATAACACACATGCATCACAATGTGAGGATGATCAATCTACAAAGCATAATCATGATGGCATGACTAGACTAGATACAAGTAAATGAATACCAAACAATGCCTTGAAACAAGGCCAAACGTCCTCTCCCCACTTACCTGTAGTGTACAAGGATTCCCGTTCGGTACGGGTGAGATCCGGTGCGAGAAGCGTAGGATTTGGTGAACCTTACATGATTGAACGGGGTTAGTACTTCACCATTTTGGAATCGAAATTAATGAGATCTGATAACAAAATCATATTTAGAAGGTTAAAAGAAGGTCGCACATCCGATTTGGGTCCAATCGGACGTAAGAATCACATTCGGGGCCTCACAGGTGGGTCAGACAGCCCATCGGTCTTGGCGGGAAAACTGCTGTTTCTTCCCAACTTCCTCCATTCTTTGGGGATTCAAATGGAGGCTTTTCCTAACCCATTATTCACACTTTTAATGTCTTATAGGATGGTTCTAACCTAGATCTAGGTTAGATTCAAGTGATGGGAAACCATCTTACCTTCTTTACTCAAGAACTCCTTCAAACCCTCAAAATCACTTCAAACCCACAATGCTTCTTCCTCCTTGTCAATACCTCTTCAAATCCTTCAAGATCAACACATAAATCATCTATTGAACCTTAGATTCATTATTTCAAAGGGGATTTACAAGATCTCAAGAAACCCTACTCGAATCAAGGGTTTAAGCTTGGGTATGGTGAATGTTTAAGGAACCCGACTTTGCTTACCTCCAAATGTAGATCTAGAGTTGAAGATCACTCTTCCGGCACCGGAATGGGAAGATCAAGCTTCGGTGCCGCTGAAGTCCTTCTCTTCTTCCTCTTCCTTCTCTTCCCTTCTTCTTCCCTTTCTTTTCTCTCTCCTCTTAACTATCCTCACCAACGTACGAGTGTCATAAATGAAAGGAAAAGAAAATCATAAATGCTATATATATATACTTCTTAAATAACTAAATAGTTCACATGGATGGGTCACTCAGGTGGGTGGGTGCGCCCACCTGTCCGCCCACCTGAGGGCCAAAACTTGGGATTTTGACAGAGTTCGGGCCTCGGCGCGAACCCCACCCCTGGCATACGATGTAGTATACGTATATACCTTAATACACGACTACAATACCTGCTTTATCCATACATGGCCTTATGGTAGGTGCATGTACACGGCTTGGGCACTCCCGTCTCTTCTGGCACTGGCTCGGACTTGTCGGGCCAGCCGGTGTTTAAGGTCACCCTTGCCATCATAGTCCATAAGGAGCCCGCTCTAACTCCCTCCGGTTCGGGTCCTGCATAGTTAAACCGGGTCAACCATGTAATCAAACCGGGTTTAAGAAGTAGGATATTACATTTACCCCCCTTCTGAAAAATTTCGTCCTCGAAATTGCGTACCTGGTTGATAAAAAAGATGAGGGTACTTGGCTTGCATTTCATCCTCTTTCTCCCAAGACGCTTCTTCAAGTGAATGATTAGCCCATCGCACCTTTACATAGGAAATGGAGCGGTTACGAAGGGTTTTCACTTTTCGGTCCAAAATTTCAGCTGGTTGCTCTGTATAGGTCATGTCAGTTTCAAGGTATTCTGGCTCCACGGGTAATACATGAGAGGGGTCATGAACGTATCGCTTCAGCATGGATACATGGAATACATTATGAACATCCCCAAGTGAAGGTGGCAGAGCAAGCATGTAGGCTACTGAGCCAACCCGGGCTAAGATCTCAAATGGTCCAATGTATCTTGGGCTCAACTTCCCCTTTCTGTGAAACCTTTGCAACCCTTTAGTAGGAGAGATCTTGAGAAATACCTTTTCTCCTGGCTGAAATTCAATGTCTTTTCTGCGGGTGTCCGCATAGCTCTTTTGACGGGACTGAGCTGCTTTAATCCGTTCTCGAATAACGTCGACTTTGTCACAAGTCATCTGTATCATCTCAGGTCCTAACATTCGACGTTCCCCTACCTCATCCCAATACAAAGGAGTTCTACACTTCCTGCCATATAATGCCTCATACGGAGCCATCCCAATTGTAGCTTGGTAACTGTTGTTATAGGCAAACTCCATAAGAGGTATATATTCTTCCCAACTGCCACTCATCTCCATTGTACATGCCCTGAGCATGTCCTCTAATATCTGTATGGTTCGCTCCGACTGACCATCAGTCTGTGGGTGGAAAGTCGTACTCAAATTCAGCTGTGATCCCAAGGTACATTGTAAGCTTTTCCAAAATCTGGAAGTGAACCTTGGGTCCCTATCTGAAACAATGCTCATTGGCACTCCATGTAAGCGCACTATGTTGTCCATGTAAAGTTGTGCTAGTTTTGCCATGGAGAACTTGGTCTTGATGGGAACGAAATGAGCAGTCTTGGTAAGCCGATCAATGATCACCCATATTGCATCCATTCCCTTAGGTGTACATGGTAATCCGGTGACGAAGTCCATTATAATCCTCTCCCACTTCCACTCTGGTACTGGGAGTGGCTGAAGAGTACCATAAGGTCGATGCCTTGCAGCTTTTACTCTCTGGTATGTGAGACAAGTCGCCACATATAGGGCTATTGTGACTTTCATGCTTGGCCACCAGTAATTTTGTTTGAGGTCTTTGTACATCTTGGTACTTCCTGGGTGAAGTGAGTACTCGGAGCTATGTGCTTCTCGCACTATCTTATCTTGTATATCCAAATCATTGGGTACACACAGTCTGCCTCGAAACATCAATGCCCCATCACTGGCTAAAACAAAATCTGGGTCGTTCATTGTTTGATCTTGAACCTTAACTCTGATCCGCTGCAATTCAGGATCCAAAGGTTGTTTCATTATTACCTCTTGCCTAATAGCCGGATGCACCTGTAGAGCCGTCAAGGATACAGTCAACCATTTAAGGTTTTCTGGTTGACGTTCCAATTCTAAAGTTGCTCCTTCATACAAGAGGGCTTCATCTATTAGCATCGCCTCTTGCACGAGTGGTAGGCTGACTACTAAGCATGAGAGTGACACAGTCTGTGCCTTCCGACTCAATGCATCTGCCACTACATTTGCCTTGCCGGGATGATACTGAATGTCGCAGTCATAATCCTTCATGAGCTCAAGCCATCTCCTCTGTCTCATGTTCAGATCCTTCTAGGTGAAGAAGTACTTCAGCCTTTTGTGATCACTGTATATCTCACACTTCTCCCCATACAAATAATGTCGCCAAATCTTAAGGGCAAAAATGACTGTGGCTAGTTCTAAATCATGAGTGGGGTAGTTCTTCTCATACTCCTTTAGTTTTCGGGATGCATACGCTATTACTTTACCGCGTTGCATGAGAACGCAACCCAAACCAACTTTGGAAGCATTAGTGTAGACTGTCATTCCACCTGTGCCTTCAGGGATGGTCAACATAGGGGCCGACACCAACCTCTTCTTCAATTCCTGGAAACTCCTCTCACATTCCTCTGCCCAGTCGAATTTCACACCCTTTTTGGTTAATTTAGTCATTGGTGCTGAGATTCGGGCGAAATTCTCGATGAAACGCCGATAGTATCCAGCCAAACCCAAGAAGCTTCTAATTTCAGTGACATTCTTGGGGCTCCCCCATTCCACCACTGCTTTCACCTTATCAGGATCTACTTCGATTCCGGCCTTAGACACTACGTGCCCCAGGAACCCAACTTGTTCAAGCCAGAATTCACACTTGCTGTACTTGGCAAACAACTGTTGTTCTCTCAACCTCTGTAACACCATTCTCAAGTGTTGAGTGTGCTCCTCTTTGGACTTGGAGTAGATCAAGATGTCGTCAATAAAAATAATTACCCATTTATCGAGTACATCCTGAAATACTCGATTCATTAGATCCATGAATGCTGTCGGTGCATTGGTTAACGTGAAAGATAACACCAGGAACTCATAGTGACCATACTGAGTCCTAAATGCTGTCTTGGGTATGTCGCTGCTCTTTATCTTGAGCTGATAATAGCCGGACCGAAGGTCTATCTTTGAAAATACTCTGGCTCCCTGCAACTGGTCAAACAGATCATCAATGCGTGGCAATGGATACCGGTTCTTAATGGTTAGCTTATTTAATTCCCGGTAATCGATGCACATACGTAAGCTGCCATCTTTCTTCTTGACAAACAACACTGGGGCACCCCAAGGTGAAACACTTGGGCGAATAAACCCCTTTTCCAATAATTCCTACAACTGCATCTGCAACTCCTTCAATTCAGCTGGTGCCATCCTGTATGGAGCCTTAGATACTGGAGCTGCTCCAGAAGTCAAATCTATGGCAAACTCCAACTCTCTATCAGGTGGTAAATGCATCAGATCATCTGGGAAAATATCGGGAAACTCTTTCACCACCTTTACCTCTTCTAGAGGTGTAATCCTTGCATCAACATCAAGTACCGATGCTAAGTAACCCTGACATCCATTTTCTAGCAATTTTACCGCTTGAAGAGCAGAGACAAGGACCTTCCTCACCCGTTTCATTTTATCTGCTCGGTATACCAATTCTTTCCCTTCATCATCTGTCACCCTAATCAGCTTTTCGGCACACATTACATTAGCTCGATGAGCCGACAACCAATCCATACCCAGTATAACATCAAAATTCTGCATATTGAACCTAATGAGTTGTGCCTCAAAATTCTTTCCACTAATTTCCACTGGGCACGGCCCATATACTTCCTTCAATTGTGTAACTTTACCAGTAGGCATACTAACAATCATTCCGTGATCTAGGATCCTGGGTGGCATCCCAAGTTTCTCTGCAAATCTCTTAGATGCGAATGAATGAGTAGCTCCTGAATCGAATAAAACATAGGCTGGTATGCCTGATATGGGTAGGATACCTAGTGTAACAATGCATATAATTTTAGCAGGTCATCAATATTAATCATAATGAATTTCTTAATTTAAAATGTACCTACTACTACTTCTGTACTGGCCTCAGCTTCCTCGGCTGATAGAGCATACATCCTTCCCTGCGGTTGATTACCCCTAGCTAAGGGAGGTCGGTACACAGAGGGCTGGCTGGAGGGCAAGGCTGGTCTGACCCGACAGTATTTTGCATAATGCCCATATGAATGGCAGTTATAGCAACGAATCTGAGATGTCGGAACTGGGGCGGGGCCCCTCTGCACTTGACCCGTTGCAGATGGAGGTCGAGGTGGCCTTGGAGCTATAGGTGTTGCACTAGTGTTTGGGAAAAAAGAGGTGGAACCCGAACCACCAGTTGGTCTAGGAGGGTAGCCGGATGGCCTATAGGGCTGCCTATACATAGGCCCAGAACTATACGATCCGCGGTATGCCTTGGAGGAGTTTCCCATATCCAGAAATGGGTTTGTTCTCTTCCATAGTCCAGGGGTGAGGGACTGTTCTCCCCTTTGCTTATCCTCCATGGTCTTGGCCTTCTACACAATCTGGCCATAGTCAGTCAAATCCAAGACCTCAAGTACAGACCCAATGGATGCTTTTAGGCCTTTTAGGAATCTCGCGGCTTTCTCTTTAGCTGTCCTCATATGCCTTAGGGCAAAATGGAACAAGCTCTCAAATTGTTGTTGGTACTCAAGGACAGACTTACCTTATTGAGTTAAAGCCATAAACTCAGTCTCCTTGCGGTCTCTGAAGCTGCGGGGATAATGGTTATCCAAGAACAACTCCTTGAACTGTTCCCAAGTGGGTTCTGGATGGGCATCCATCAATATGAGCTTAGAGGCTTGCCACCAAGAATTTGCCTCCTTCTTGAGTTGCAACCCAGCACAAATGAGTTTCTATGCGTCTGTGCACTCAAGCACCTCAAATATTTTCTCTAGTTCTTGGATCCATTGGTCCGGTTCCAGAGGATCACTCCCCACCTTGGAGAATACAAGTGGTAAGTTCCTCTTGAATGACTCCACTACCTTTGACCTATTATTCATCGGCGGAAATTTAAGAGCATAAGCCGGAAAGTAAGAGTATGGAGGAGGCACCCCATACTGAGGAATTCCGAATGGTGGAATTGGAGGTGTACCCCCCACTTGTGGTCCCGTTCCCGACCCTATAGGCGGGTCCTGTGGAGTGAGTACCCGGGGAGGTTGAGTCGATTGAGAAAGGTCCAATTATTGCTGAATAGCAGTCATAAATGCTTGCTGTTGCTGAAGCATTTGTTGCTGAAAAGCCTGTTGTGACTGCTGAATTATGGTAGCAACATCTCCCGAAGTAATGACCGGTGGAGGGTCCGGGAGTGTAGTTATAGGTGGGTCCCCATGTGCCCCACCCTGACCAAGGGTCTCTGGAGGTAGTGGAGGTGAGGTTTGCCCCACAGAGCGGGACCTCCTGGGATTCAGTGGTCGACCGACTGGACGAGGACCCCGTGAGGTACCTCGGGCATTGCTACCGGATCTAGTACGAACCATCGTATCCCTGTACCTGGAACATATCACACACCATATTGGTTAAACACCGTAGAATTGATTTCGGCACACAATTATATGCCATCACATAAGGTATTGTAGTGTATGATAGTCTGCAATTTACTGCAACTTAATTCCAAGATACAGGGCCAATGCCCCAACTGATATGTCAATGGTCCCACTTGACCATAACACATTAACATAGGAATAATAATAATAATAATCAATATAAATATGTTAATAATATATAAAAAAATTTTCAAAATTTCCCAAGTTTACACAACCGGTGGGCTGCACCGGTGGGTAGGGGCCCACCGGTCCCAGAACCCCAAACCGATGGGTGACACCGACGGGCAGGGGGGCCCGCCGGTCGGCCCACCGGTCCTGGCCGAGTAAAATCACGAACAGGGCCCTACAGGCCCTGTTCTGTCTTTCTTCCTTGCTTTCCTCTTTCTCTCTCTCCCTCTCTTCCTTGGCCGATCTTGGTGGTCTCCTCGGCGCTTCCACTCGCGGTTCCACTCATCAACCCGGCGCATTTGAGAAGATTCATGTCTCCCACTTCCAAGTAAGTTCTCCTTCTCTTTTTCCTCAGAATTTTCACTTGGAGGGTAAATCCATGTGTAGACTTTAATCTAGGCTTTCTTTCCATAGAATAGCATTTCCATGTGATTGTGATGTTTCTCTTGTGGTCATTTCTAATTTATTAGGATTTTATCTCCTCATTTGGAGAAGAAACCCCAAATCGTGCCCTAGTTTTCCCAATTTGGGGATTTCTTCAATTCTCGCCCTTTTTCTCCAATTAATGATTCATTTGTGATGCATTACACTTGATTTGTGCTTAACATGCTATAGAATTGGTGAAATGTCTCTTTTGCTTGGAATCCCCATGTCTCCCCATGAAAAACCCCTCTTTTGTATTGGGTTTCCTTGATTTTCATCACATACTTGGTATTTGTGGACCTCCATAGTCTATTTGGGTATGTTTTTGTACATTCATGATCCCGCTACTATGGCATTTTGTCTTAGAACTATGATTTCAAGTTTTTCTCCATTGTGAATGAATTTGCGCATTGGAATCGAATCCTCTCATGTTACATATGCTCTTTACTGTTGTTTTGCTATTTTATCATGTCTCTGCTTTGGCACTTACCGTGCATCATGTCCATAGGCTCCCTATCATTTCTAGCTTGTCGCCTTTTCCATTTTGCGAGATTTGGGTTTTGGGCTTCCCTTTTACTGCTGTCATTTTCCTTTCTTTACTCACCCCACTTTCTTTTCTTCTTGCCAGGATGTCATCTGGCACCGGCAAGGGACCCTCTTCCTCTGGCGTTCGACGTAAGACTACGGCTTCTAAGCGGAAGAGTGCGAAAACCAGCTCTTCAGGCCCTCGCACAGGGAGACCCGGACCTGCCCGGTCTGACCCTACAGACTATGATGAGGAGCTCTTCCATAGTGCAGAGGCAGCAGCCAACTGGTCGATTTTCCTGAAGAGGTCGGTGATGATGGAGAAGACCGTGGTAGTCGACGACTTCCACAAGGCTCGCCTTCAGGAGAGGTTCTCAGCACTGGGCTGGGAGTCTATCCTCCACGTAGACCGTCCATGCTACTAGCAGCTAGTCCGCCGGTTCTACTGCAACTTGGACCTGTCTTATCCGTACGGGGAGTTCACCATAGTCAGCTTGGTGAAGGGGGTCGACATCCAGCTGACCGTGGATACCTTGGCCAGCATCTTGGGCATATCGGCAGCTGGGCATCGATACTACAGTCCTCCCAGGAGCAAGCCTCTGGGACCATTCATGAGCTTGGAGACGCCGGACTTCATCTATAAGACCATCTGCGGCAGCAGCACCCGTCCGGAGTCCGAGACGTCCTTCTACCCCGAGGTTCGCTTATTTGCCTATTTGGTCCAGTTCAACCTGCTCCCCAGAGGAGGTCATCGGAACCAGGTGGGTTTCATGGTGGCCTTTATTGCTTTCTGCATATACACGGCTGTAGAGGGAGGTTTTGAGCACTTGTGCCTGCCGTACATCATTCTCAAGACGATGGAGCACCATACTTCCCACCCTGAGGATGGAGGATTCCCCTATGGCAGGATCCTCACTAGGATCTTTGAGTTCTTCGGGGTGGACCTGAGCAGCGAGGAGGGGAAGACTCCGGCTGATAGGTTCGACAGGGGTAACCTCCTGAGGATGGGTCTCCATACCCTCATGGATACACCTCCGAGAGCACGAGCTCAGAGAGGTAGGGGTAGGAGGGCTGCCCCTATGGAGGATGTCCACATGGAGGAGTCCAGCGGGGAGGATGAGGACTATGTTCCTCAGGACGAGGAGGATGATCTGGTGGGTGATGACATCCCTGAGGAGGCACCTCAGGAGTCGAGAGGCCCCAATCCTAGTTCCTCCAGAGCTGCAGCCTCACCGCATAGAGCCCCACCACCTGGGAGTGGTGCATACGACTTCGAGGGCATGATGTCCACCATACGGGCCTTGTAGGATGGCCAAGTTCAGCTACTGAGAAGGTTGGACGAGAGTGCCTCCAGGGAGGAACGCATCCTGGAGAGGTAGGCTACTTTGGAGAACTCCTTTCTCCAACTGGGCCAGGACTTGAGCACCACGACCAACGCCATGTCAGCAGATTTTGGCCAACTACGGAGGGTAGTACGGCTAGTGAACGCGAGGTTCGACTACTACGACCACCGTCTCGATGTCAACTCTAGGCCTTTGGTGAACGTGGTGATCATTGATGACGACGACGATGATCAGTGAGGGCTTAGCTCGCCCACAGCAGCTTTTATCTTTTTTTTTTTTTGTGGACCTTGTTGTATATTTCATTTCTTCTTATTCCTTCTATTTGCACTGTAACTGGATTCATTTGTGGAATAATATATTTTGATAGCGATTTTTGTGGTGAAATCATATGTTGAACACTTGTGTAGTTTAGTTGTGGTGTATTTTGCTACTTTTGATCATTGTTATATCATATTATCTGTTGTTTATCAGGTGTTTGTGTGTAAATTTTTGGAAATCCCATTTTACGCCGTTATGCTGCCGAAATTTCATCAAACTAGTACTCTATAGGTTATAACATCAACTTATTTACCTTTTATCTACTCTCACGCATGCCATGAATGCAACATCTAATGCAACCCTTTTTAATATTTCATTCTTTGGCTTTTACTCTTTAAGCTTTTACATTAACCCAATCCCCATTTCCCTATTATAGAGTCTATGGGATTCTAATGGTATGTTGTGAGTGGAGC
>NW_024868949.1:42028-47622 GCF_013358625.1 Macadamia integrifolia
GGGCGAAAAGAGGTGGAACCCGAACCACCAACTGGTCTAGGAGGGTAGCCAGATGGCTTATAGGGCTGCCTATACATAGGCCCAGAACTGTATGATCCGCGGTATGCTTTGGAGGAATTTCCCATATCCGGAAATGGGTTTGTTCTCTTCCACAGTCCAGGGGTGAGGGACTGTTCTCCCTTTTACTTATCCTCCATAGTCTTAGCCTTCTGCACAATCTGGCCATATTCGGTCAAATCCAAGACCTCAAGTACAGACCCAATAGATGCTTTTAGGCCTTTTAGGAACCTCCCTGCCTTCTCTTCAGCTGTCCTCATATGCCTTGGGGCAAAATGGAACAAACTCTCCAATTGTTGTTGGTACTCAAGGACAGTCTTACCTCCTTGAGTTAAGGCCATGAACTCAGTCTCCTTGCGGTCTCTGAAGCTGCGAGGATAGTGGTTGTCCAAGAAAAACTCCTTGAACTGCTTCCAAGTGGGTTCTGGATGGGCAGCCAACAATATGGGCTTGGAGGCTTGCCACCAAGAATTTGCCTCCTTCTTAAGTTGCAACCCAGCACAAATGAGCTTCTGTGCATCCGTCCACTCAAGCACCTCAAATATTTTCTCTAATTCTTGGATCCATTGGTCCGGTTCCGGAGGATCACTCCCCACCTTAGAGAATACAGGTGGTAAGTTCCTCTTGAATGACTCCACTACCCTTGACGTATTATTCGTCACTGGGAAATTAGGAGCATAAGCAGGATAGTAGGAGTATGGAGGAGGCATCCCATACTGAGGAATATTGAATGGTGGAATTGGAGGTGTACCTCCCCCTTGTGGTCCCATTCCCGATCCTACAGGCGGGTCCTGTGGAGTGAGTACCCGGGGAGGTTGACCCGATTGAGAAAAGTCTAACTGTTGCTGAATAGCAGCCATAAATGCTTGCTGTTGCTGAAGCATTTGTTGCTGAAAAGCCTGTTGTGACTGCTGAATTATAGTAGCAATATCTCCTGGAGTAATGACCGGTGGAGGGTCCGGGAGTGTAGTTATAGGTGGGTCCCCATGTGCCCCACCCTGACCAAGGGTCTCTGGAGGTAGTGGAGGTGAGGTTTGCCCCACAGAGCGGGACCTCCTGGGATTCAGTGGTCGACCGACCGGACGAGGACCCCGCGAGGTACCTCGGGCATTACTACCAGATTTAGTACGTACCATCGTATCCCTGTACTTGGAACATATCACACACCATATTGGTTAAATACCGCAGAATTGATTTCGGCATACAAATATATGCCATCACATAAGGTATTGTAGTGTATGATAGTCTGAAATTAACCGCAACTTAATTTCTGAGATACAGGGCCAATGCCCCAACAGGTACGTCAATGGTCCCACTTGATCATAACACAATATCAATAATAAGAATCAATATAATTATGCTAGGAGGAGGAGAAAATTTTCTCAAAATTTTCTAAATTTTCACAACCGGTGGGCTGCACCGGCGGGTAGGGGCCAGGCGATCGGGCACGTCGGTCCCAATACCTCAAACCGGCGGGTGGCACCGACGGGTAGGGGCCCGCCGGTCGGGCCCGTTGGTCCTACTCGAGTAAAAACACGAACAGAGCCCTACAGACCCTATTCTATCTTGTCTCTTCCCCAACTCCTTTCTCTCTCTCCCTCTCTTCCTTGGGCGATCTTGGAGGTCTCCTCGGTGCTTCTACTCGCGAGTCTACTCATCAACTTGGCGCCTTTGAGAAGATTCAACTCTCCCTCTTTCAAGTAAGTTTTCCTTCTCCTCTTTCTCAGAATTTTCACTTGGGGATAGAAATGCATGTGTAGGCTTTAATCTAGGCTTTCTTTCCACATTTCTTTCCGTAGAATAGCATTTCCATGTGATTGTGAGGTTTCCATTGTGGTCATTTGTAGTTTATTAGGATTTTATCTCTTCATTTGGAGAAAACCCCAATTCGTGCCCTAGGTTTCCAAATTTAGGGATTTCTTCAATTCTCGCTCCTTTTCTCCAATTGATGATTCCTTTATGATGCATTACACTTGATTTGTGCTTAACATGCTATAGATTTCATGAATTGTCCATTATGCTTGGAATCCCCATGTATTCCCATGAAAAACCCCTCTTTTGTATTGGTTTCCTTGATCTTCATCACATACTTATATTCGTCGACCTCCATAGTCTATTTGGGTATGATTTTGTACTTTCATGATCCCGCTACCAATGCATTTCGTCTTAGTCCTATGGTTTCAAGTTGTACTCCATTGTGTTTGAATTTACGCATTGGGATCGAATCCCCTCATGTTAAATATGCTCCTTGCTGTTATTTTACTATTTTGGCATGTTTCCCCGCTTTGTCACCTACCGTGCATCATATCCATTAGCTCCCTATCATTTATAGCTTGTCGCCGTTTCCACTTTGCGAGAATTTGGGTTTTGGGTTTCCCTTTTAATGCTGTCATTTTCCATTCTTTACTCACCCCACTTTCTTTTCTTCTTGCCAGGATGTCATCTCGCACCGGCAAGGGACCCTCTTCCTCTGGCGTTCGACGTAAGACTACTGCTTCTAAGCGGAAGAGTGCAGAAACCAGCTCTTCAACTCCCTGCACAGGGAGACCCGGACCTGCCCGGTCTGACCCTACAGACTATGATGAGGAGCTCTTCCTTAGTGCAGAGGCAACAACCAACTGGCCTATTTTCCTGAAGAGGTCAGTGATGATGGAGAAGACCGTGGTAGTCGACGACTTCCACAAGGCTCGGCTTCAGGGGAGGTTCTCAGCACTAGGCTGGGATTCTATCCTCCGCGTAGACCGACCATGCTATGAGCAGCTAGTCCGTTGGTTCTACTGTAACTTGGAGGTGTCTTATCCATACGGGGAGTTCACCATAGGCAGCTTGGTGAAGGGGGTCGACATCCAACTGACGGTGGGTACCTTGGCCAGCATCCTGGGCATATCAGCAGCTGGACACCGATACTACAGTCCTCCTAGGAGTAAGCCTCTGGGACCATTCATGAGCTTGGAGATGCCGGACTTCATCTACGAGACTATCTGCGGCAGCAGCACCCGTCCGGAGTCCGAGACGTCCTTCTACCCCGAGGTTCGCTTATTTTCCCGGTTGGTCCAGTTCAACCTGCTCCCCAGAGGAGGTCATCGGAACCAGGTGGGTTTCATGGCACTTTCATCGCGTTCTGCATCTACACGGCCGCAGAGGGGGGTGTCGAGCACTTATGCCTCCCGTACATCATTCTCAGGACGATGGAGCACCACACTTCCCACCTTGAGGATGGAGGATTCCCCTATGGCAGGATCCTCACTAGGATCTTTGAGTTCTTCGGGGTGGACCTGAGCGGCGAGGAGGGGAAGACTCCAACTGATAGGTTCGACAGGAGTAACCTCCTGAGGATGGGTCTCCATACCCTCATGGATACACCTCCGAGAGCAGGAGCTCAGAGAGGTAGGGGTAGGAGGGCTACCCCTATGGAGGATGTCCACATGGAGGAGGAGTCCAGTGAGGAGGATGAGGACTACGTTCCTCAGGGTGAGGGGGATGATCTGGTGGGTGGTGACATACCTCAGGAGTCAAGAGACCCCGATCCTAGTTCCTCCAGAGCTACAGCCTCACCGCATAGAGCCCCACCACCTGAGGGTGGTGCGTACGATTTCGAGGGCATGATGTCCACCATGCGGGCCTTGCAGGATGGCCAAGTTTAGTTACTGAGACAGCTGGACGAGTGTGCCTCAAGGGAGGAACGCATCCTGGAGAGGCAGGCTACTTTGGAGAACTCCTTTCTCCAGCTGGGCCAGGACTTGAGCACCACGGCTAACGCCATGTCCGCCGACTTTGGCCGGCTACGGAGGGCGGTACGGCTGGTGAACGTGAGGTTTGACTATTACGACCATCGCCTCGACGTCAACTCTAGGCCTCCGGCTAACGTGGTGATCATCGATGATGACGACGATGACCAGTGAGGGCTTAGCTCTCCCACACCAGCTGTTTATCTATTTTTCCTTTTTGTAGACCTTACTGTATATTTCATTTCTTCTCATTCCTTGTATTTGTACTGTAACTGGACTCATTTATGGAATAATATCTTTTGATAGTGATTTTTCTCTGTGGTGCATTTATTTGTTGAGTTCTTGTGTAGTTTGGTTGTGATGGTTCTTGTTACTTTTATCTTTGTCGCATTGAATATGTTGTTTATCAGGTGTTGTGTAAAATTTTTTGGAAATCCCATTTTACGCCGTTATGCTGCCGAAATTTCGTCAAACTAGTACGCGATAGGTTATATCACCAACTTAAATACCTTTTATTTACACTCACGTATGCCATGAATGCAATCCCTAAATGCAACTCTTTTTATACTTTCTTTCTTTGGCTTTTAACTCCTTAAAGCTTTTACATTAACCCAACCCCATTTCCCTATTATACAGTCTGCGGGAATCTAATGGTATGTTGTGAGTGGAGCAGAACATCATGCTCTGATACCACCGTTTGTCACACCCCGTTCTCACCGAACCGGGCCAGTGACCGGGTTAACACTGGTTAACCCAAACCTGTCAGGATCATCAGATATTGTATTCCACCACAGCATACACGCAACTAATATAAGCTCATCAGATCAGCGGAAGACTAAGTTTTACCTATGAATAATCCCATAATACTTGATACCCGAATTGTGATACAATAATTATCTACATGTGGGCCCGAAGGCATGATATTTACACAATAAAAGTACAATTCATATATCAAGTATGTAAAGGAAATCATCAAAATAATCAAAGTACACAGCTCAGCTCGGCAACAAAGGCTAGAGCTCGGCTCGGCATCAAGGGTTGAGCCCAGCTCGGCATCACATGGTAGAGTTCAGCTCGGCCTCAAAAGTGGAACTCAGCACGGCCTTAGAACTGCGGTCCCGCAGCATAACTCTCACACGAGCAATCAGTGCCGTGCTCTAACTCCCCAGGGGTCCACCAGTCCTCTTCAGGAAACTCGACTGTGGGACCCACCCCGTGCTCCTCAAATGTATGACCTGTAAAATCATCTAAAAAGGGGGTGCACACGTGGAATGAGCTCACTAGCTCAGTAACTGGTAAGATGGACCACACAGCAGTCCACATATCAAAACACAATCATATGCACTATATGCTATGCATTACATTTTAAATCACATCCACCTAAGCAACATTACTAAGTCTTCGGTTTAGTGCTACTACAGCCACAGTGCGCGTATACTCCGGGTACGAGCTGCGAACTCCATCCCGCGATACGCCCATAGGGCTGTCGGAGAAGGCCCATCGTGAGTACTCAGAAAAGTAAAGACAATGCCGTCCACCAGCTCTCAATAGAAATGTAAATGACTGAAATTAAAGGTGTTGACTCCAGCAATTTAAAAGCAGTACGATTGGCCCTCTTGAATGTACCACCGGGGTTGCCGACTGTCCTAATGACCCGTCGGGCGTTATGTCTAACCGCCACAGTGACCCGACAACCGTGACCACTGCTTCCCCCCAAATGATAACCCAACACCTTAACCCCTGTTGGGAAGGGTCGTAGCATGGGACGGTGAAAATCCTAAACCGCATGCTCCTATATGACAATAGTAC
>NW_024868950.1:0-32432 GCF_013358625.1 Macadamia integrifolia
CAAGCAACACCTCCTCCAACTCAACCTATCCAACTAAATAGAGTTAGCCACATGGATTCTCATTTGCACCTATTTCAAATAGGGGAAAAAAAGCACATGATATGAGATAGTGGGAATCTATTTTATAGAGTAAGGGGTGGAAGCCTCAATTATCATCTATGATTAAAAAACTGAAAATTCAACCATCATCAAATCTGGCCTAAATATCCCTAAAAACAGGGGAAAATAAAATAGACTGCAGCACATGGCATGTGCTGCAGTCAGGGAAAATAGTAGACTCCTCTACTTAATTCCTAATTCATACACTCCTAACCCTGTCCCAGTCTTTGATCTGTAAATTCTAAGTTTTTTATGCTATTACATGATGCAAACTGTTCCATGATCAGCCATCATAATCACATATTTTTAAACCATTCAATCTCTGGAACTGCAGCACAAATAATGGATCAATTTAATTTCTAATTCAAGATTAATATGTTACTCACCGTTGTATCCCATGAATTAGTTCTGGATATGGGTATTGAATTCATTCTGAAATTTTGGAAAGCATTAAAAGGGCACTTCTGTGGATTCATCTCATATACCACGCTGCTCATAGGTGTAAAAAAAAAAAAAAAAAAAAAAAAAAAAAGAGCAAGAATACTCATCCAAACATATTAAGAAACACTACAATGATCATGGTAAAAGACAGGAACTCCACCATTTCCATGGATTTCTCTCTTATGCTGATTTAATGGTAAGGAATAGATCAAAATACAAGAAAAATCGTAATAAAGAGAAGTGAGATAGGAAAATAGCATACCTGACTTAGGGTTTCAGCTTTTGGGAAGAAAGATGATCGAGTTTCTTCAGGGGTTCTTGACAATGGTTGCTCTCACTTCATGGGAAACCAGGCACTGTTAGATCTTCGATTTTGAAAAAGCTCGGTTGAAATATGACTGGATTTAATGATAAGGAAAAGATCTAAATACAAGAAAAATCATAATGAAGAGAAGTGAGAGAGGGAAATAGCATACCTGAGTTGGGGTTTCACCTTTTGGAAAGGAAGATGATCGATTTTGAGGGAGATTTACAGCGGTGCTCTCACTTCGTGGGAAACAGGGAGTGAAGGCGGAAAGGCTTTACTCTTAGATTTTGAAAAACTCGGTTGTAATATGAGATTTAATGGTAATGAATAGATCGAAATACAAGAAAAATCATAATAAAGAGAAGTGGGAGAGGAAAATAGCGTACCTGACTTTGGGTTTCAGTTTTGGGAAGGAAGATGATCGGATTTCTTGGAGATTTACAATGGTTGCTCACTGCGTGGGAAACCAGTGAGTGAAGGCGTGAAATATAATGACCCTGTTAGGTCTTCGATTTTGGAAAATCTCGGTTGAAATATGACGAGCAGGTATGCGAGCATCGGCTATGATTTTGGAAAAGAGGAATGCGAGCAGCGGTGTAGTGATTTTCCCCTTCTTATAATTCCAGAGTGGTCGAAATATGGAAAAGCGCGGTTGGCTAAGTGTTGCGTGGGAAGGTGAAATATGTGAGTAGTAGCGATGGAGAATAAACTGTCCCAATTCATAATACTTGAGACAGAATAAAATCCGTCCCTAAATATGGGACGGTTAAAATCTGTCTCAATTGCTATATAGGTATGCCAATTTAGAGACGGAAAACTATCTGTCATAATAGATATAAAACTGATAGGAAAATACGTGAGCAGTAGCGATGGAGTATAAAATGTCCCAATTCGTAATACTTGAGACAGAAAATAATCCGTCCCTAAATATGGGACGGTTATAATCTGTCTCAATTGCTTCATAACTAGGGACAAAATTATTTTTGTCCCTAATTGTCCATTTAGAGATGGAAAAACTGTCTGTCGTAATAGATATAAATTCAATCGCTGACGGGACGGAAATATCTGTCTCAAAAATTGAGACGGTAAGTTTTCTGTCCCAATTGTTAAATATATAGGGACAGTACAATAGCAACGGAAATAATCCGTCTCAAATATTGCGACGGTATATTCTTTGTCTCAAATAATCAAAATTTAGTGACGAATTTATATATGTCTCGAATGATTAATTTAGGAGACAGAAAATATGTCCGTCTCTAAAAAAGTGTCGCAAATACCCCTTTTTCTTGTAGTGAATCTAATTTTTAGAAGCAATAACACACCGTGGATTTCGAGCATACTTTCATCGTTTTTTAATATATATGAAACGCTAACCCTCACGCTCTTTTGGCTCAAGCCTACCAATGATGTGGTACTCCTTATGGTTTGTCTGGCGCATAAAGCCATGACCAATTTAAATAGCATTAACGTCTCCTATTCAAACATTGATGTATCAAATTTTTTCGGTTTAATTTTATTTTTATTTCTCATTAAAAAAAAATAATAAGGACAAGGCTCTCAGAGAAAGTGTAGAGGAGCGCGAGCACACTAATGAGGTGCAATGAAACGATTTCACACACAAGAGGCAGTGAGATTATTTCATATGAAGAGAAGAGATAGAGAGAGGATGCTAGCATACCTTCCTTTGAAGGCCCAAAAAACATTTCTCTTTTCTTTTTAAGTAAGTGAAAAGAAAACATTTTTTACATGGATTAGTTTTCAAGGGGATTTAACATAAACGTGAATTTATGGCTGATCGATATTTCACATCATCATTTAGTTTTTGCATTGATTTTTCTCGTCGTTGATTGTTATTATGCCATCTGGAGGGATTATGTTATTTGCGGTTATGAGTTGTGTCGTAAGTGGTTATTGTGATTAGTTATTGTAGGTTATTGTGTCATTGTGGTAAGCTATTAGGGTTAGTTATTGTGAACGGGTAGTAGTGGTAATAGTGGTAGGAGTGTTGTAGTTGTAACTAAAGAAGAGTTTAGACGGTTCCCATCTCATATGTGACCCTATTTAATAGCTTAATGAAATGGAAAGGATAAGAACTGTTTTCCTTACAAAATCTCTGTTGAGAATAGAGGCTTGGCTACTTCCCAATTAAGCCAATTAAATCCCTATTTTCTCTCCTTCATATTATCCTTGTTTTTCTCAAGATAGCGAAGAGAGGTAAAACCGTGCACGTACCAGCATGGTATCAGAGTTTGGGTATGGAGCAACATATAGAGAAGCTTGAGGAAGACGTGCACTCTCTCCAAGAAGGCCAGCAATAAATCCTTACAAAACTTGCAGAAGTTATCAAGAGGTTCAACACCTCACCATCCCCCACGCAACAAGAGGTAGGCGAGAATTCGAGAGCTTCACTCCCTTCGAGTGGCCTAAGAATTTCAGACAATAGTCCACCACCTTGCTCTTCCAACTCCAATCAGTCATTTATGCCCAAATTGGTGAAATTGGACTTCCCGCGATACAATGGGAGGAAGATGCCGCCAATTGGGTTTGTCGGGTGGAGTAATTCTTTAAATTCCATCAGACACCGGTGGAGGAGAAGGTAGCATTGGCATCCTTTCATTTGGAAGGGGATGCGCAACTATGGTTCTAAATTTTTAAACAATATCAAGATTTGATAAATTGGCAAGTCTTTTGGGATGGGTTGCACTTGCATTTTGGACCTAACCAATTCTAAGACTTCTTCGGAGAATTGGCTAAGTTACAACAACTTGGCTCGGTTTGAGACTATCAAACCCAGTTTGAAAAGCTCCTCTCGAAGGTGGGGCCTCTTCAATTGAACCAGCAAGTTAGCTTCTTTCGTTAGTGGATTGAAGGATTTGATCAAGGTTGATGTTCTTGCGGGATGCCCCACAACTCTTTCCGCAGCTATTGGATTGGCTCGTTTGTATGAGGTGCATGATCATTCACTCAAAAAAGAAAGCATCCCACGTGATATCGAACCAAATGATCAAGGTTTAAATCTTCCTATTCGTCGACTCACTTCAACGGAGATGCAAGACAGGCGAGCTAAGGGAATTTGTTACAATTGTAATGACCACTTTGTTCCTGGACATCGATGCAATAAATTTTTCTTGATCGAAGGTTGTTACGAAGAGGAGGCATGGGAAGATACCGGTCTCGAGGACAAAACCAAACTCTAGCGGGAGGAATTTGTTATGTGCGATTATGAGTTGTGTCGTGAGTGGATATTGTGATTAGTTATTGTAGGTTATTGTGTCATTGTGGTAAGTTATTAGGGTTAGATATTGTGAACGGATAGTAGTTGTAATAGTGGTAGGAGTGTTGTAGTTGTAACTAAAGAGGAGTTTGGACGGTTCCCATATCAGATGTGACCCTATTTAATAGCTTAATGAAATGGAAAGGATAAGAATTGTTTTCACTACAAATTCTCTGTTGAGAATAGAGGTTCGGCTACCTCCCAATTAAGCCAATTAAATCCCTATTTTCTCTCCTTCATATTATCGTTGTTTTTCTCAAGATAGCGAAGAGAGGTAAAACCGTGTGTACCAGATTATTGGGTAAGGTCTTGTGATCTCTACTTGTGTCATATTGTATAAAAAAAAAAAAAAAAAAAATCTTTGCACCTTATGTAAAGCCTTTCACATTTTATGCAAATTTAAGGGGAAGAGTTTTTTTGGGGGATGTGGCCCCTATAGCCCTAATCATGCACAAAGGCTAATGAGAGTGCATATAGAAGCATCAAGCGAGGGCCATTTCTCATTTTATGGGGAATGAGGTGGTCTTTTTGCCCCTCTTGTGTTTGGGCACAATCCCACACTCCTCCACATAAACCATTTTTCCCAAATTTAAATTTAATCCTTATTTGTTTTGTTGTAAATTTCTTTTTTTCTTATTAAATGCTACTCTACGTGACTATTTTTTTCAACATCTTTGTTTGTATCTTACGCCAAAAGATGGTACTAAATCTTATTTTATAAGAAATTTTTCTTTTTTCTACCATTTGATACAAAAACAAATAGAGCACATAGGAAAAAAGATTCACACCAATAGAATAGGAAAAAATCACATGCTTTCACATAATTATCTATGGGATCCACACTATAATACTTTGTCCTCAATTAGTACATGAATTTGGGTCTACATGGAAAAGGAAAAAAAAAAGTTTCAAAGTTTCGCATTTTTTGGAATTCATTTGGAACAGAATAAGTATGTTAATAAGTGATTTTATTTATTTATTTAATTTACAGCATCATCACCTAAAGAAAATGCCATTATTATAAAAACACTCATTCTATAATATCAAATTAGATTCGAACCCCATCATTAGTCATTATAGAATATACCATATATGTTGATGTCAATTATCATAATTTTTTTTAAAATATCAAAATGCCCTTGCTAAATGTGAATTACCTAAACTAACCATCTAAAAAATCCCCATCCCCAAATCTATAGGTGCTATACGGAGCATGGAGCATCGGTAATCGTTTGGAGCACCGGAAATCACGATGGCAGCGGCAGCGGCAGACAAGGACTCACGGCGACCAAAGACTCGCGGCAGCGGCGACCTGCAAGGTCTCACGGTGATCGTTCTGGATTTTTTTTTAAAGGAACTGGAGATAGCGAAAGAGGTAATCAGACAATCGATTAGAGCAGATACAGTGCAGAGTGGCTGAGTTCAGATTCATGTTCAGGAGAGTGGAAAAATGATTAAGTTTGGAGATGAAGTTGGAGTTAGGGTTTACACCCACTTCAGTCCAAACAATTGTAGTTCATTCGTGAAGGTTTTTCCAGGGTATAAGGCCTCTTGCTGTGTTTTATCC
Organism: Macadamia integrifolia; assembly: GCF_013358625.1. Taxonomy (NCBI): domain Eukaryota; kingdom Viridiplantae; phylum Streptophyta; class Magnoliopsida; order Proteales; family Proteaceae; genus Macadamia; species Macadamia integrifolia. The sequence continues at coordinate 5,689 of NW_024868950.1, forward strand.
CCTGATGTTGAACTGAGAAAACATAATCGATCCAGAGAGAAGAGGATCAACCAGGTTTTTACAGTCTCGAAGGTGGAGACTAATGGTTTTAATGGAAAATTGTCGAACCCTCTAAAAAACCCAAATAGGCATGCTGAAAATGGTCATTCTAGTTTGGGTTCTGGTCAATCTTTCCGAAATTTTGATGATTCTGAGAGTAACATTTATCTTCGTCGCCTGGTTAGAAATGGGGAACTGGAGGAAACTTTGAAGATTCTGGAGAACATGCTGCATGGTGACATCATGGATACCATTCCCTGTACAAGTCTGATTCGTGGGCTCAGTAAGGTGGGTAAGACTAAGAAAGACAACTAGGGTTTTAGAGATTCTTGAAGAGTCTAGGGCTGATCCAGATGTTATATATCCTACTATGTATTGATTAGTGGCTACTGCAAGTTTTCTTGTCATAAACACAAGAAAATATGAGAAAATATGAAAATATAATAAAACATAAATGAATGATTATATAATAATTTCTTATGTGTCTATCTTTCTTCTAAAATTAAAAATTTTAAAATTTTTTAATTTTTTTTTATTTTCTTCTCTTAATAACCAAATATACATACTCTTTTTATTTTTTCATCATTTTTTCTCTTTTCTTTTCTTCTCTTGGCTACCAAACATAGCTTTAGGGTGACACTGAAAATTTTCTTTTATTTTTTTTATTAATTAATATTATTATTATTATTATATTTTGTGTGTGCGTGTGTGTGAAGTGAACTTACCAAAGGTTTTGGGTTACCGAAGGCATATACCAAGTACTAACTAAACCCAACCCAACCTAATCTCAGCTTTAACAAGGCCCAATGGTGGGGTGGGATTTGGGCCATTTGGCGTTGTACTCGTGTGGGTTCCAAGTGCCCACCACTATTTCTGGTCTTTGTTTTTAACGGAAAAGTTAGAGCTCTATTCATATATATAGCTTGGCAACAATAATGAAAGGGCCTACCAACTCGCCTTTTTGACCAGTCAGGATTGCTGAGAGGGTGAGAGAGCTTTTGTACACTTTCTCTGGCTGGGGGTGAGAAATGCGGTGGAACATCTTTGGCGTGTACTACGTGGACTTGGTTATTTGGGCACAAAAATCCTATACAGATCGGCAGTGAGCAGCAGTGTCGGGGATCTCCCCAACCACATATGTTCAACTTTGGACCCTACTTTGTAGTTCTATGTTTGGGGCAGGTCAAACTCAGGCCAGGCCTCGAGACCTTGATCCTATTCAAGATTCAACATTGAACCGACCCAATATGATCACTGATTCCATATTGAAGCTCTGGAGGACAGGTAAGGTATAAGGGATAGGAAAGCAGCTCGCAATCCATAAATTTCAATTAGGACTGCAACAGGGTCGAGATGAGCTGAGTTTTTGAGAACCCCAATCCAAATCTGAATCCCCTTAGCTGCCCAAAGCCTGGCTTGGGCTGGCCTGGCTCATATTTGGGGTCTGAAAAATCCAACTCTAATCTGCCCTCTAGGCAGAGTCAGGTTGACTTTGATTGAACTTTACCATGGGTAGGTGGAAGAAAGATGTAAAGACTGATCTGAGTTGGACTGGGGAGAAGAAAAAGATCAGGAAGAAGAATAAGCCTGACTCAACTTTGACCTCGGCCGACCTTAACCCAGAGTTAGAAATTTCGAATCCTAATTCGCCTTTTGGGCCCTCCGCCCTGGACATGTTCTAGGGTGGGCCAGGGCCAAACATCACCCTTAGACTTTCAATAATAGGGGGCGAGACATGAATTATGTGGAAAGCAAGAAAAGATCAAGGAAAACCCTTAATTTCTTTTCAAATTCCCACATGAGTTCACGTGTTTTGTAGCAACCCTCGCTCGAGGCTTAATATGGTACCATCCCAAATATTTATTGGGATTCTTTTTATTTTCTTTTCTTGCTTTTTAATTCCAGTAATAAAATCACCGCAGAAAGTGTAGACAAGAAGTACAGAACTTCCATGCCCTGCCTTATTCCCTTTGTTCCTTTGTCCCATCTCACCTAAGCTTGAGCTTAACTTTCATCCTTATACATTTTTATAGATGCCGACACATATAATCTAATAGATGAGTGGTTCTCCGCGTTGAAAGGTCTCGTTAATGATATGTACAATGAGTTTGTCATATTTTATTCATTGTTTTCTTGTTCAATAATTTGCTCTTATCGGAAAGAAAAAAAAAAGAATCTTTGCCATGGAACGTGGTCTACTTTAATGTTTCCTGTGATTATCCATCTCCTCTAAATAAGAGGTAGGTGTGTCTTTTTACACAGGAAAAAAAGTGAAATAAAAATATAAGATTGGCCACACTCCAAAACAAAGACTAGACAAGATTGACACTTTATTGACCATTTTGAATCAATTCATTCACTTTTGAAATATTGTAACAAAGGAACCACTTTGGCATTACTATTCTAAATCACTGAGCCTCTTATAAAATGTGTAGATGAATGCAATAAGCTGTAGTTAGGAAAATATTTTCCCTAAAACCTAAACACCCAACGACTTAGGTTTACACACCAATCTCCAAGATCATAGCCTCTCTTCTTCGAGACCTAGAGTAAATAAAATCTAATTTAGCAAAGACCGTAATTGAAAGAAGGAAACAAGACATCCAATACGTAGGTATGACCAATACGTAGGTATGAAGCTAACAAAATAATTTTATTAGAACTTATCTCCCGGCTTGGGATAACGAAGGAAATTTCTTATATCCCAATTTTTTCTCTCCCTTTTTGTAAAATTTTGCTAAATATTAGTCTTAATTTCAGAGAAGAAAATTGGAGTGCCAAGATAATTAACACATTCAATAATTGATCTATTGACTAAACTACAAGACACCGTAATATTCCCCCACTACATTCCTACTAAAGATAACACTGATATTTTTAAAATTAATGTATTGATCGGAAAGATATTGAAATAGATTTATAATACAAAAACTAAATTTATCATATACAAACAACAAATGGGTAATTTTAGGGCATTCGCTACCATTTTTAATACTCTTAAAAAGATTAAGATCCCTACATACACTCAAAATTCGAGGTAAACCCCCATAGCAACAATAAATAGGTCATATACAAAGAATTTTAACACCGAACTTTTTTTATTTTTTGGTAAAAATTTAATCTGTTAACCCGAAAGGTTTTGAAATAGAGCATGCAAAGTTGAGATATCGTTCTTATTTTTATTTATTTTTACGCTAATGACGGGTGTCCAGGCCTTCGGCCTGACTAGTCCCATGGGCCGATACTGATCTCACAACCGCATGGACTGGGTCATACCGGGGTTGAATTAGAACCATATAACTTTCACTAAAAGCAGTGAAGAGCACTAAACATCCCCGTGTGAGTGGCCCAAGGTTTACGGCTCGTACCAAGTTCGTTGCTTACCAACTGCACTACCCTCTTGGATTAAGATATCGTTCTTGGAGCTTTGACCAATTTGATTATTGTGATTCACAGAGAAGGCCTTAACACATCCATTTTATTGGCCTTTCGTGACCAAAGATTTTTAGACTTTGATGATTCCCTCCTAGGAGCCATCGAAACCAGTCTTTGTTATGGTCCTATCCATTTTATTGTTTACCTAGACATGTCCATAGCACTTACTGACCCAAATATTTTACAATCTCTCAAAATTAACCTCAAAAGCCACGGATACCGAATGATGCACGGATCAATTCCTATTGCAGTCATTCACCGTATCAAATACAAACCAATGAAGACTGTCAAACCTAGAGCCCTCAAACGATCCCCTAAAGGACAAACCCTTTACCTTGAAACCGACTGTATTCAAGGACAAATTGTCTACCCCAGACTTGTTCAGTGGAAAGACATCACTTTCCCTGAAGAATGGAAACTACAAACTACTACACAACAGCCTCAGATCTCAAACACAAACATCCAGTCTATATCTCAAACTATGGATGGATTAGTCACCCTCAAATTTAACCGACAAATTCCCCCTCCGGTTCATCAAAATTCGAGAAGGTCTTGCTCTAAAGCTTTGACCTCTTCTGAAACTTTCCATTGGATTCTTCCTCTTAGGACTCCACCCCCGATCTCAAATCTCTCTGGATTACATCAAGGTCAAAATATTGTCCACGGTACTTATGATATTTCATCATCTGTATCCGAACCTACCCACTCTGGACAACAACCTGATCAAAACCAACCCCAATCTCCGACACCTTCTAATGTAGCTCCACCCGAACGGAACTCAGGTGTCTATATGATCCAGGTTGATTACGAGTACCAAATTGACAAACCCTTCCTTAGGACCGATTTTGAATCACCCAAAAATAAACAAAAATGTGATTGGTTCTTCAAAACCTTTAATCTTGAACAACAAGCCCAGATTAGAATAAATTTGTATAATTTTATGACAAACCTTAAAAAAAATGTTTTCTTTTTTACATATTTTGATATTTATGCCCAAGATAATAACATAGATTACCCTTGGCATAATCAAATCTGCACTCAAACTGCTTCTCATAAGTCTTGGACCTTTAATTCTGGTCCAGCTACAACTACTATCCATCCCCCGGTGGAAAGCATTAAATATGCTTTTAAAAATATTGAGATAATCGCTTCCCCATTCAAAGTCGCCGAACAGGATGACCCAAATAGAAAACAAATCGAATAACTAAACTTTACAAATTTAAGTCTCCAAACCATCGGCAATCAACTTTCCCGAGTTGAATGCCTGGTCCAACCAAAACCGTTAGCCTCCTCATCTATGACTCCGGTTCTGGTTCCTTCATCAACTCCACTATTCAAACCTTATCATATTTCAAGACAACAACAAAACTTACTTAACAAATCTTATATACTTGATCAAATTAATCATCATCTCACTTTTTTGGAAGCCCCTCAAACACCAATTCAAAGTCAACCAACTGCTGAATCCGCTAATAGAAGTGGCGTTCGCACCATTAAAGGATACTCTTCAAACTCTTCCTCCGATTCAGGAAATGAGTCTGATAATTTTCCTCAAATTACATATATATATATACACACACACACACACACACACACACACACACACACACAAACAACAAATGGGTAATTTCAGGGCATTTGTTACCAATTTTAATACAGTTAAAAAGATTATGATCCATATATACATTCAAATGTAGGATTAAACGCTAATGTATTTCTGAAATTTCCGCCATTGGGAGTTGGTTAACTTGGAGCAACAAACAATTTGGTGATCGAAGGGATTGAAGCTAAATTGGATCGATTTTTCACTAACATGGAGTCGTCACTCTTGTATCCTCAAGGCAGTGTGATTCAAGAACCAATGGCCACATCTAGTCACAAAGCTATTATCCTTCAAACCACCATCTCTTCTAGAAATTTTCTAGGCCATTTAGATTTAAAGCCTTCTGGTCATTGAAAACTTCCTTCTATGGTCCAATCAATTCCTTCGCATGCTTCAGAGGAAATGCCATATGAAGAATTTGATGGTCATACTTCAGAGGAAATGCCACCGTATTAGATTTGTCTTGTACTACCTTCGCTCCAAGGAATGAAAAACTTGATTTGTGTTGTGTCTTGTTGGTCCATGTATTTTCTTTCGTTTGCCTCATCTTATAATGGTGTGGTGCCTTTAGCTTCTTGCTTATTTGGCTTGTATGCTGCCTTTTGGCTGTCTTCTTGCTCTTTTTCTTTAATATATTTTTTATTCATCCAAAAAAAAAAAAAAATTCCTAGGCATGCTAATACAGTTCAGGGTCCTGATTTTACCAAGTGATTAGTAAGCTCTCAACCTTACACGATATTCTAAGAAAATGGAATAAATATGAAGTGGTAAATTGAGTTTCAAGTATGAGAATCTCAAGAAAGATTTGGATCTTTTTTATCTTACTTCTGTTGACATGAGAAACGATCAATGGTTCCTTAAAGAATAGAAGATCACTGCCTTGCTCAATAGTGTCCCACCAAGAAGAATTACTTTGGCAACAAAAATTCCTCTTGGATTGGACTAATCTTGGAGATCGCAAAACTAGATTCTTTCATCTTACAAACTAAGGGTGTCAAAATATAACCAAAGCTGACCGGTTATAACCGAATCAAACCGCAATATAGTAAATTGATCTGACTTTAGTTTTATAAGCCATAATTTTGGTTCAGAACCAAAAAATCGATGGCTAACTGACGACACTTAGTATTAAAGACTTAAAGTGTTTTGAATTTCGATGAGTCTCTTCGAAAAGGGGGGGGGGAAACAAAGTACTAACCAAGAAAGAAGCTTCACTTTCACATAATCACACTTCTTGATTTCCTACTTTCTAGGATCATAGTTAATTAGTTATCATATGTGTAGTCTTTTATATAGAAAGTATATTGTCCTTAGCAAAATAAAAAGTATCGTCTTGACTCTTTAGGAAATTCAATATATGTAGAATTCACACTAGCTATAAGATGCAAACCATTTTCTAAAACGACACTATTAACTGCATGTAAACTGGTTGTGAACCGAATAACAAAAACCGATTAGAAACCGCTAAAACTGAAACCAAATGAAAAAAATTATAATTTCACCTTACTCCTATCCAGTGCGGTTTTGGTTTCACCTTAGCAAAATGAAAATCGAATCAGAATCAAACCGTATAACCAAAATCGCACCGGTTGACACCCCTATTACAAACATCAAGAGAAGAGGCAGAAATACCACTCTATCTATTAACCATGATGGTTTTATGCTGGTGATTGAAACAGATATTGGTAATGCTTTCCACTCTTTTTACCAAGATTTGTACTCCACTCAACACCCTATTTTGCAAGACTCTTATTTTGAATATATTCGGGGAGGAGTTACTCAAGAGGATAATGATACACTCCTTTGGCAAGTAACAGATGAAGAGATCACTACAACCGTGATGAGTGTGCCTGTGAAAAAGTCTCCAAGACTTGATGGCTATTCTGGTATGTCTTTTCATAAAACATAGTCTACGATCAGTGCCGAGGTAATCTCTGCTATCAGGAGCTTTTTCAACATAAGTTATTTCAGTCTCAATTTGAATCAGACTTAGGCACCATTTGATAACGTTCCATTTCTGCATTTTCTTATTTTTAGAAATGGAGAAACAACCTAAAAAATTTGATAAAGTTGTTTCATTTTACCCGTTTCTTGAAACATAAATCAAAATTTATATATATTTACAATTCTAGAAACAACTTTGACGAAACAAGTCGGACTTGTTTCGTCATTTCTAGAAACGAATTTGAGAGGAAAAAAAGGTTGTTGTGGCCGATAAATCTCTTAACTAATTAAATCTAAAAAGAGGCAATCGAAACTTCTCTCACTTTTGGGCATCCGATGATACTATTGGGGTTTTTAGTGGCATTATGTCTGCAAAAAATGTTTCGAGAAATAGATTTATCAAATACCAAAATATCCGTTTTTGTTTTCGAAAACGTGAAAATCCGTTTCTGCTGTTTCTAGACACAGAAACAACAGAAACATTATCAAAGGATGCCTTTTATTGCTCTCATTCCCATAATGGATAATCCTTCTTTTATTGGGGAATATTGGATTATAAGCTTCTGTAACTTCTTATACAAAGTTATCTCCAAAATCATTGTTAAGAAACTTATATCACTTTTAGATAAAATCATTTTCCTCAATCAGAATGGCTTCATTAAAGGAAGGCATATTTAGGATAACATTCTTATCTATCATGAGATCCTTCACAAAATCAAGCAAAATAGAAGAGGAAAGATGGGCCATATGACTGTCAAGGCAGACATTCAAAAGGCTTATGATAGTTTAGAATGGGCCTTTCTGTAGCAAGCTCTTTCTCATTTTGGCTTCAATTCACATGGATTAATCAAGTTCTGTTTTTGTGTGGAATTCCCACAGTTGAGCATAAATCTTAATGGCTCTTCTTTTCCGTTCTTTCGCCCTTCTAAAGGTCTTCGGCAGGAGATCCTACTTCGGCACATCTTGCAAAAGCTATAGCTGACAGCCATATCAACGGGACAAATTGGGAAGGGTTAAGAGATCTTAGTATCTCTCATCTTACCTTTACAGATGATCTCATTTTCTTTGGAAAAGCGTCCATGTTAGAAGCTAGAGAATTAAACAGCATCCTAGAAGAGTATTTCCCATTCTCATGTCAAGCCATTAATCTCCAAAAGACTAGAGCTCAATTCGTCCATGTGTTTCCTCATCTTTGAAGAGACAACTCAGCAATTTCTTCCACATTATCCTCACCAGATTTATTGATACCTATCTTGGAATTCCTCTCATCAGTGGTAAACTCTCCTAGACCCATTGCTCTATCTTGACTCAAAAGATTTTCTACAAATTACAACATTGGAAGGCTAAGTTAATCTTAAGCCCTACAGGAAAGCTTGTTTTGGTTCAATCTTCTCTGTCCTTGATGTTGCTGCATTACATGTTTTGCTTCAAAATTCTTGGCTCAATACATAAAGAGCTCACAGCCTTAAGTAGGAATTTCTTCTCGTCAAATGGGGAAGCTTCTCATATTCTTACTGTATCTTGGAAAACCATTTGTCAACCTAAGCACTTTGGCTGTCTTAATGTGAAAGAACCTTCCATCATGAATCTAACCCTTTTGGTTGAGAAAGGTTGGGACCTCATTCATAATCCTTCTTTGTTCTGGAGCAGTGTTATGAAGCAAACTAGTTCCCTTATACTTCGTTTATGAAACCTTCTTATTCATTCTCCTCCTCTTGCAAATGGAAATATTTATGCTCTTCTAGAGATCTTTTAAACAAGGGGCCCTTTTTTTCTTATCAAGTTGGTGATGGTGCTTCTATCAATCCTTGGGATGATTAATGGATTCCTTTATATCCTCCTACCTCAACCCCTTTCCTTTTTACCAAGGCATGCACCTAATCATGTTGCTGATTTCATCAACCACACAAGAAAAGAATGGAAGTTAAATTTAATTCTCTATTGGTGGCTCTCAGATATCAGATATCGTATAAAGAATTATTTCCATTCTTATTCCCTTATTTCAGGTTGAGGATAAAGCAGTTTGGTTTGTTATAGCAAGTGAAAACTTTACTGTTGCATCATCCTACGACGTTGCTATCAACGAATTGGGATTTCTTGAAAGTTCAATGTGGCTCAAAATCTGGAAATTGCCAACTACTTCTAAATTTCAATACATCATTTGGAAAATCATTCATCGAAGCATTTCATTCCATTATCTTCTCAATATTAGAGGTATGCGACTTAACCCTTTTTTCAGCTTTGTATACACCAGATTTAGAACAACCACCATTTTTCCAAGGATTGTGAATTTGCTCATCAAATATGGAAAGTTGCTGGTCTACATCAACTTTTCCTGAACAAACCTATTCATGAAATGAATAGCCTCCTTATCACTAACTTCAGAGCCAAGAACAGAGATGAATCGTTGAAAATGTCCTTCTGCAGTATCATGCAAGGGTGTCAATTATGAGCCCACACTGGTAGGCCCAACCCGAACCGATCCGTTTAATAAATGTGTCGGGTTTATTAAACAGGTGTTCACAGTGCAAGTAGCTAACCCGTCGGTCGCTCGACTGAACCTACATGTTTATATGCCCAGCTTGAACTAACTCATTATAGCCCGACCCAGCCCGACCCCCTTTAATACTACATAAATTTCTATTTTGCCATTACTAGTAAGAAACAAATTATACTTTCTTACCCTTTGCTTTGTAATAGGATTTGATTTAATTAAACTTTAATTTATAAGTTGTAAATGTCATAATCTCTTCTTTTTCTTTGTAAGTTGTAAATGTCATAATTTCTCATATCATTTCTCCTTTTTTTATTAAAGATCTGCCTCACCTATTTTTAGGCATTCAAACAACTTAAGAAAAGAATTTTAGGGTAAACATGTTTAAATCTCGTTTAGATTTAAATAAGTCCGTAGCCCGATTAAGACCTGTTTAAGGAAGCTTGATTAAAGTCAGACACCGATCGACCCAATTATAAACCGTACCATGCCCCCAAAGCTAGGCCGTTTACTTAAACAGGCATTCACGGTGCAAAACTTCTAAATGCTCAAGCCCAATTAAACCCAACCGAGACCGACCCAACCTGATCGGTTGACACCCCAATATCATGTAGCATATCTGGACCTAAGAGGGTTCAGTTTATCATTAATGATTGTCTTTCATTGCGATGTAATTTCAGCCCTATTTCATTTTCTCACTGTCTTAGAGGAACTAATAGTGTAGCTAATGCCAAAGCTACGGCTGGAGCTTAGAGCTCAACACTCTTTGTTCAGGGAGGATTCTCCAGTCTCCTCCACCCCTCTTTTGTTTTCTGTGAACTTGTATGCTGGCTATTTTGGAACTATGTTCCTTATATAATAAATTGTGTTTATTAAAAAAAAAAAGTGAATACTATTATTTATTGTATAAAAATATATATAAAATCTACAAGGGCCAGGTATCAACTTCTTTTTTTTTAAATTAATTTATGTAATGACAAAAGCAGTGGTTGTGATGGGAAGGTGATCCAATTAATAGAGTAATGCATGGTTTTACAGCTTCACAGGAAGAAAAAACACTCAAGAGCCCATTTAATAATAATAATCGTGGTAGGACGGAATTGCCACCTCTCTCTCTCTCTCTCTCTCCTGTGCCAACCCTACGTCTTGATCCAGAAAATTAAAGAATAAAAAAATATACAAATAGTGTGCAGTTGCAGATGCAGTGCCCTTAACCAACAAGGAAAAAATTTCACCCGTCAGATTCGTATCAAGTGACGTCCATACCCGCGTGGGCCTTAAAGCTTTCGGCTCCATCGAACCGTTGACAGCTTAGATGTCTTGAACAATAAAGGTACCAACAATAAAAGTGCGTGTGAAAGTGAATCCACTGGGAAATTAACCAAAATAAAATCATTAATTAATGCTGTCCTTATGGAACTTTTAAGAGACTTGAGACCTGAAGATAGCTTAGATTGGGTTGGAAAAGAGTCGGGAAGAGACTCTGCTTCTGCTTCTGTTCTGATCTGATCTGATCTGCTTCTTTCTATCTGTGTTGTGTGTTCTGGGTTGTGGCCTTGTGGGTCTAAGGAGTGAAGAGAGGAGAGAGCAGAAATGCACGCGAAGACGGATTCAGAGGTGACAAGCTTGGCGGCATCGTCCCCAACGAGGTCACCTCCTAGAGGGAGACCGGTGTACTACGTGCAGAGCCCATCAAGAGACTCGCACGATGGTGAGAAGACCACCACTTCCTTCCATTCCACGCCGGTGCTTAGCCCTATGGGTTCCCCTCCTCACTCACACTCCTCCGTGGGCCGTCACTCTCGGGAGTCCTCCACCAGTCGTTTCTCCGGTTCCCTCAAGCCAGGCTCTCGCAAGATCTTACCCAATGAAGCCACCCGTGGAAGCGATCGCAAAGGTCACAAGTCTTGGAAGGAACCCGTCATCGAAGAAGAGGGTCTTCTTAACGATGATGATACGGAGAAGGGTTTACCCCGTCGATGCTATCTTCTTGCTTTTGTTGTTGGATTCATGTTTCTTTTCTCCTTTTTCTCCTTGATTTTATGGGGAGCCAGTCGTCCTCAGAAACCCCAAATCAATATGAAGGTAGAAACCCGTCTTTAATTTCCTTGTTTCAGAGGATTAAGGAGAACATTTATGTGAAATGAGTGGTTAACTTTTTGCAGAGCATCACATTCGAGCACTTCGCGCTTTCAGCGGGCTCGGATTCTTCTGGAGTGGCAACAGAGATGGTCTCCATGAACTCCACTGTTAAGTTCACCTACCGAAACACTGCGACGTTTTTTGGGGTCCATGTGACATCAACGCCTTTCGATCTCACCTACTCCATGCTTACCATCGGCACTGGAACCGTAAGCAACTGTTCTTTCTCAAAACAAACATTTAATTTTGTTTGCAATTTAGGGAATTCAATTCAACTTTGTTCTTCGGTTCTGAAATTTATCTTTCTGGGTCAACTGGGAAAAAAATTGCAGGTGAACAAGTTCTATCAATCAAGGAAGAGCCAAAGAACAGTGGCAGTAGTAGTGTCTGGGAACAAGATCCCGATGTATGGAGGAGGTGCTAGTCTGAGCAGTTCAGGTGGAAACCTGACTGCGCCGGTGCATCTGAAACTAGATTTCATGATCCGTTCGAGAGCTTATGTTCTGGGCAAATTGGTTAAACCGAAGTTCTTTAAAAACATCGACTGCTCAATCGTCTATGACCCCAAGAAGATTAATGTTCCCCTTTCACTCAAGAACTCCTGCACATACGATTAATTTGATGTTCTGTTCAAGTGGGTCTGAGAAATTTGAGAATAGAATAGTCCCAAATCCCAATAATGTCTCCAATTGCAACAGATGGAGATGGGTTCACAGTTGTCTTCTCTGTAGATCAGAAGGAGAAGAAATTCAATTATTAGAGACGACGATCGAGGAAGAAGGGGAATCGCTTTCCATTAATTTCTGTTCCTTCTTTTTTTTTTTTTTTTTTAATTACAGTGGGCGAAGTGGGAGACTGGACTGGAGACAGCTAATACGGGCAGCTTTGGGGCAGTGGGGGCAGGTGTTGAGTACTTGAGTGACTTGTGGTTTTGGTTGCCCCGATTTGCCCGGAAGAGTAAAGAGAGCTTCAGATTCCGTTTGGCGTGATTTTTTTTTTTTTTTAATTATTACTTAAAGTGTTAATTACTGTAATAAATAAATAAAATAAATAGATGAAAAGGTTTCTAGCCCTTGGGTTGGGTTTTGTTTTCATTCACGTACGTGAAAATTCAACGCTTAAATTATTTGAAACCAGATCTTCTCCAATGCAGTTGGGTGGGGTTCTTTTACTGTGCAATAGAAGCAGCAGTTCAGATTCATCGTCGTTAATGAGATGTGTGTTCATGTGTTGGGTTCTATTGAAACACTCTCGGGCATTAGATCTAAACTGTCACCTCTATTATACCGTAGAAAAGTCAGATCTCTCAGTGCACATCTAACAATTGAGAGCATTTGAACATGCAACTTAACACTTGACACCCACCCAAGGGGTCTCTAGCTGCTGCATGTGCTGGAGAGGATCCCGGGTCCAAATTATTTAATGCATTTGTGTGGATGACACTTCTTTGGGTGAAGTTCTATTGTTGTAACCTCCAGTTATGATTTAATTTAGGTGAAATCAATTGTGTGCTCCATATGGTCATCTCCATTTGATTGAAATTCATTCTCCGAATCTAAACATCCTCCCAAAGGAATGAATACTCCGTTCCTCCGGGTGGGCTCAGTAACTGAATTTTGGGAAAAGAGGGTGATAGATGTCCGTGAAGAATAAGAGTGGATGAGGATTTTATTTTTATTTTTTTGTCTGGTAGAAAGATGAGACGATTAATTGGTGAGGACACTAGTAGAGATCATAATCAATTTCCTATATCCATTGATGTTCTACTAGCCATCGTGTTGAGGAACTCCTAAGTAGTGATCATCCAGGTCAACCCATAGTTATGTAGACGATCGACATGTGTTCAAGTAGTGATCCAACGACTGTGCTATTACAAACCAGAACTGAGGCACCGTACCGAGAACTATTGGATCACCGTTTGAACATGTGTCGATCGCCCAAGTATGGGCAAGACCTAGTTGAACACCACTTAGGATAGGATTGTTGATGTTCTTGTACAATTTCTTAGAGAGAGAGAGATTGTGTTCACCTTTTTATTTATTAAGCAAATTTATTGCAAAATGGGACAAGTGAAACAGGCATCCTTGTTACACAAATTAAAAGGCCAAGGATTAGAAACAAGCCATTATGTCCTACTTGTCAGGGAAAAGGCTTTCCCTGCTAGAATGAACGACAAAGGTTGCATCTCTAGAAACATAATGGGAGCAACACCCATCACACGGATTTTCCAGAAATCTAATGTCATCAAAAATGCCATGTTAGTGCGTGTTGCTGCCGAAAATCCGTATGAGCTGATCCTGCACAAATATAGAAGGCAGAGGCCCGGATGTTTATCCGGGGTTAGTCCTCCGACGCCCAAGTTAGAGATCGACCGCACAGCTTTTCACAAGGGTAATGGTGAGGGTTTTTCTGCATACCTTTTTTCCTCCGCTCAGGCCCTCTCTTATAGTCCTTAAGGTTTAGGGTTTCTCTTTTCCTTGGAGGAGTCCTCCTCGGATCCGCCTCCTTTCTTCTTCGAGTCTTACTCGGATACGTCTTATCCCCTTCGTGGGGAATATTCTCTCCACGCAGTTGACGTGGTCAGACTCCTTGCAGCCTCTAACAGGTGAGCGACACGTGTCCTCTCCTTAGATACCATGTGTTCTTACCCTACTGGATAATCAATTTGGCCGTATCAGTAGCCCCCTTACTCTCACCAGGAGGCTCTTCCTGTGGGAGTAACTAAGTTTTTCGTCATTTTTCTCATTCATGCATCCCTTCAGCCTTATTCCTTCGGCTTCGACTTTAGTTTTGCTTGCGACCGAGATCTTCGGTCAGGTCCTCTCGGCCTTGGCCTGAGCGCCCAACCGAGGTAGGGACCTTCGGTCAGGTCAGCTCGGCCTCGACCTGAGCTCCCAACCGAGGTAAAGACCTTCGATCAGTTTCGCTCAGCCTCGGCCTGAGCTCCCAATCGAGGTAGGGACCTTCGGTCAGGTCCGCTCGGCCTTAGCCTGTGTCCCAACCGAGGTAGGGACCTTCAGTCAGGTCTGCTCGGCCTTGGCCTTAGCTCCCAACCGAGGTGAGGACCTTCGGTCAGGTCTGCTCTGCCTTAGGCTGAGCTCCCAACAGAGGTGAGGGCCTTCAGTCAGATCTACTCAGTCTTGGCCTGAGCTCCCAATCGAGGTTGTGACCTTCGGTCAAGTCCGCTCGGCCTTGGCCTGAGCTCCCAACCGAGGTTGTGACCTTCAGTCAAGTCCGCTCGGCCTTGGCCTGAGCCCCCAACCTAGGTAGGGACCTTCAGTCAGGTCAGCTCGGCCTCGGCCTGAGCTCCCAACCGAGGTGAGGACCTTCGGTTGGGTCCGCTCAACCTTAGCCTGAGCTCCCAACCGAGGTAAGACCTTCGGTCAGGTCCACTCGGCCTTAGTTTGAGCTCCCAACCGAGGTTGTGACCTTCAGTCAGGTCCACTAGAGGCAGGGACCCTCGGTCAGGTCAGCTCAGCCTCGGCCTGAGCTCCCAACCGAGGTAAAGACCTTCGGTCAGGTCTGCTCGCCCTTGGCCTGAGCTCCCAACCGAGGTGAGGACCTTCGGTCAGGTCCACTCGGCCTTAGCCTGAGCTCCCAACCGAGGTTAAGACCTTCGGTCAGGTCTGCTCGGCCTTGGCCTGAGCTCCTAACCTAGGTTGTGGCCTTCGGTCAGGTCCGCTCGGCCTTGGCCTGAGCTCCCAATCGAGGTAAAGACCTTTGGTCAGGTCTACTCTGGCACAGATCTCGAGGGCCGATATTTGGTGACGTGACGGTGCCATTAATGCTCGGGCAGTCGTATCATTTTTCTTCTATTTATGAAGTGTGTGGGTCATTTTTGTTTTTCCCTCGGATAGCCTTCCTTCGGTCTAGGTGTTCCCTTTCCTTTAGCGGTTCGTCTTCACTAAAAGTAAGTACGATGTCTTGTTCATCCAGGTACAGTCCCTCGTCCTCTGGGAAGACGATGTCTAACCGTAGGTATCGGAGTCCAGGGGGGTCCGAGGGATGTCCTCGGACTCTTCCTCAATTCACCCTCTGCTCATGACTCGTCGTCCGCGGCCTTGCCGTCTAGGTCTGAGGGCGGCTCAAACGGTGAGGGATTCAGGGAGAGGATGCTTGAATCTCGAGCCCAGACCCAGGACCCCCTTGATGTGGAGGCTCTCCACATTGTTTCCACCATGGATGAGCTGGAGTTGGGGAAGCTAAGGGTCACCTTCAATATCTCGGATGCTTTCAAGCTCTGGCTACCGAAACCGACTGATCAAGCCAGCTATTGGAACTCTGAAGAGCTGTGCTTATATAAGGAGGTGTTTAAGGCCAGCCTTTGGCTTCCCTTCCATCCTTTGCCCGGGTGTTTCGGCACTACGGGATTTGTCCAACCCAGCTGACGTTGAACGGATGGCGGCAGATGCTCAGCTTCGTCGTCCTTTTATCTAGGCACCAGAGGCCTCTCTCCCTCCCTCTCTTTGTCAACTGCTTCCTTCTTCAGGCCTGTAAGGGGCTTTCGAGCTGGTACTACTTCAGCCCTCGAAAAGACCTTTGATTGTTAAACGATTACCTAACGTCGATCCATGGGTGGAAGGAGAAATTCTTCTTCGTGAGGTCATCCGAGGGGGTGCCCTTCAGCACAGTCTGGGATATCCCCGATTTGGGGATGGTGAACTCTGCCCCTGCCCTTCTTGGGACAGACGCGGAGTCGATGGCGATGGCGAAGGCGAAGCATCAAGACACTTGCCCTCCAGTTGAGTCCGACAACCTTAAGTTCGACACCATTTTGTTCAGATTCGGGCTTAGCCTGGGTGAGTTAGGCCAGCCCAAGTTTACTTGCCTCGGGTACTTGTGTTTCATACTAACTCCCTTCGTCTTCATGCGGTGCAAATCTCCAGGGTCGAGGCTAGGGCTGCAGCTGCGGAGAGGCAAGTCCAGCTAAGGGAGGCCAGGGCACAGGATGCGCAGCAGCAGCAGAGGCTGAAGAGGAAAGAGAAGAATGGGCCCCCTCCTCCGAAGCCCCCCCTCCGAAGAAAAGGTCTAGGGCCGAAGGACCTAGTACCGAAGCGGTCCAGGCCCTCACTGCTCCGGGCCATAGCTTGTCTGCCTGAGACTCTTCCCCCATGGCAGACTTCAGAAGCCCGAGGGCTAGGAATGTTAGGGCCGAGGTTGGCTTCGTCCCTCGGTGGTCGATTAAAGAAGACGACACTCTGTCCATCGGGTGTGTCTCTCGTGAGCTGTTACTGAATGGTAGCCTCCCCCGAGATGCCGCCGAAGCACAACGACAAGGGATGGCGGCCATGATCACTAGCGCCTGCATCTTCATGGCAGGGGTAAGCTTCGGCCTTCCAAACCTTAATTTATTATCATTGCAACGTACTGACCATCGATCTTATGCAGGCCCAAAACCAAGTGGGTCAGCTGGTGATCCGGGCCAAAGCCATGTCCCGAGACCTCGAGGCTTCTGAACGCGAGAAGTTAGTCTTAGAGAATGAGCGTTCGGTTCTCCTAGAGAAGGTGGAGCACCTAGAAGCGAGCCTTCTTCGTACTCGTCAGGAATGCGATCAGAAGCTTATAGAGTTGAAGGCACAGATAACGACAAGGGTTCAGGAGGTTGAGACCCGAGGGGCCGAGAAGTATAGGGCCTCTGAGGGCTTTCGGGAGGAGGTTAAGCATGCCATTGCCCCTGGGTTCACAATGGGTGCGACTGAGGTCCGAGATTGGGTCCTCGAGCATTACCCAGAGGTCTCTTTCGAGGACAGCGAGCTCATCTTCGAAGAGGAGTGTGTTGAGGCAGCCCCAACAGCCACTGAGGTTGCCAACGCCGACGGTGAAGGCTGTAGCGAGGAAGGTGAGGTTCAGCTGCAATGTGAGGTGCCTCTGACTCCTGGTCACGATGGCTCCGATGGGGAGACCCTCCACCATATTGACGACGAGGCCGTGAACCCAATAGAAGCCCCCTGAAGCCACCCTGTACCTTACCTCAGCCTTTGGGCGTTCTCTCTTTTTTTTGTGATGTGAGCCTTCAGGCCTTTTTATGTAATCTTGGCCTTCGGGCCTTTTAATGAATGAATATTTTCGTTTCTTCGAATACATTTGCCTTTTGCTTTTTTGCATTTTCTTTCTTATAAGGGGATCTTTAGCCTATAGGTAAGTGCAAGAAGGCCAAACCCCTCGGCGACCAAAGGATTAATACGCCTCTACTCTATTACGAGGCTTGGTTTTGCTCCATCGGCTTATCCGAGAGGTTTCCCACGTCCGAGGGCCATGGACTTAGGGATCCTGAACAAGTAGGATTTGACCGGTGCCCCCAACCGAGGTAAGGACCTTCGGTCAGGTCCGCTCGGCCTTGGCCTGAGCTCCCAACCTAGGTGAGGACCTTTGGTTAGGTCCGCTCGACCTTAACCTGAGCCCCCAGCCGAGGTTGTGACCTTCGGTCAGGTTAGCTCGGCCTTGGCCTAAGCTCCCAATCGAGGTGAAGACCTTCGGTCAGGTTCGCTTGGCCTTGGCCTGAGCTCCCAACCGAGGTAAAGACCTTCGGTTAGGTCCGCTCAACCTTGGCCTGAGCTCCCAACTGAGGTTGTGACCTTTGGTCAGGTCAGCTCGACCTTGGCCTGAGCTCCCAACCGAGGTGAAGACCTTTGGTCAGGTCAGCTCGGCCTTGGCCTGAGCTCCCAACCGAAGTTGTGACCTTCGGTCAGGTCAGCTGGCCTTAGCCTGAGCTCCCAACCAAGGTGAAGACCTTCGGTCTGGTCAGCTCAGCTCGGCCTTAGTCTGAGCTCCCAATCGAGGTGGGGACCTTCGGTCAGGTCCGCTCGGCCTTGGCTTGAGCCCCCAACTAAGGTAGGGACTTTCGGCTGTATCCCTTAGTTAAATTTCCTTCGGCTCTGCCTTGATCAACAATCGTGGTGATGACCGAGGTAAGGACCTTCGACAAAGCTTAAGCCACCAAACAGGAGAATTCTTATCAACTGCCGTAAACCAACTTACATATTTTTCATAAGTAAAATCATTCGGAGAGCTTAGGATGAGGAGTTACAACTAGAAAGTGCTTAGGAGCAAAAAATTACAAAATGTGATTGCTTGCTACTTCACTACTAGTAGAATTTTCTTAAGTTCTTCGAGTTCCACGATCGGGGTACCCTCTCTCCCCTATAGTCTCCAAGTGATAGGAACCCGGTCGTATTACCCCGTGAGACTCTGTAAGGACCTTCCCAATTCAGAGCTAGCTTTCCTTGATGCCTCGGGTATGATATTTTTACCCTTCTGAGGATGAGGTCACCCATTCTGTACTCGTTCTTTCGGACTTTGGAGTTATAGTGCCTCGCAACCCGCTGCTGGTAGGTGGCGATCCTTTCTTGTGAGGTGTCCCTGACTTCGGTGAAGAGGTCTAAATTCGCTCGAAGTCCTTTATCATTTTCTTCTTCATTGTGGTACTGAATCCGATGGGTTACGGCCCCTACCTCCACCGAAAGTACAGCTTCGGTGCCGTAAATTAAAATGAAGTGTGTTTCTCCGGTGGCCGACCTCTCAGTTGTGCGGTAAGCCCAGAGGATATTGTACAACTCATCTGCCCATAACCCTTTGGCATCATCTAGTCTCTTCTTTATTCCTTGGAGCAGGGTACGGTTGGTTACCTCTGTTAGCCCGTTGGTCGATGGGTAACTGATAGATGTTTTCCTATGGTCAATGCCGAGGGCATCACAAAATAAGCCGAAAGTAAGGTTGGCAAACGGAGTTCCATTGTCCGTTACCATCACTCGAGGGATTCCAAATCGGTAGACTACTACCCTTTGGAAGAAAGTCCTTGCATTCTTTTCGGATATCGTCGCCAGTGCTTTGGCCTCTGCCCATTTCGTGAAGTAGTCTACCACCACCACTACAAACTTTCTTTGTCTTGTGGCCAGGGAGAATGGGCCCAGGATGTCCATTCCCCACATGGTGAATAGTATCGGGCTTGATAGGGATGAGAGCTCGGTAGAGTGCTGCTTAGGGACAGGGGCGAACATCTGGCACTTGATGCACTTCCTGACTAATGATTCCGCATCCTTCCTCATTGTCGGCCAGAACAGGCCCTGCCTCAGCACTTTATGTGCCAAGGCCTGGGCTCCCAGGTGTTAGCCACATATCCCTTCATGCACTTCTCGGAGTGCATACTCGCCATCGGCGGGGTTCAGGCACTTGAGGTACGGTACGGTGAACCCTATTTTGTACAGTGTCTCGTCCTTCAGAAGGAAGCGTGCTGACCTCATTCATACTTTCCTTGCCTCTTCCCTATTCTCGGGGAGCTTTCCTTCCTTTAGGTATTCGGTTATGGCATCCATCCAGTTATGGCGGTGTTCGCCTACAGGTAATACCTCTTGGGGTCTTTCGGTACTCGACTGTGGTAGCACTTCAAAATACACCGATCGTCCAAGGTCTGTAAAGTCGGAGGTGGCCAACTGTGACAGTGCTTCTGCACTAGTATTCTCTTCTCGTGGCACCTGCTTTACCTCGAATTCCTTGAAGGTTGTTATTCTTTCTCGCACTGTCTTCAAGTACCCAGCCATCCTTTGTTCTTTGGCTTTGTAGTCTCCATTCACCTGTTGTACCACGAACTATGAATCACTATGCACCACCAGCTCACGTACCATCAAAGCCCATGCCAGATTAATTCTGGCTATTAACACTTCGTACTTTGCTTCGTTGTTGGAGGCATCGAAGTCAAACTGTAGGGCATACTCGATCTTGAAACCTCTAGGGCTGACCAATATGATCCCTGCGCCACTTCCCGCACTATTGGAAGCACCATCCATGTACAATGTCCAAGGCTTTTTTCCTCGGTCCTTGAAAGATTCCTGGGGATCATCAGGGAGCGTCGTCTCGGCTATGAAGTCTGTGAGGGCTTGTGCTTTTATTGCGGTTCTCGGTTTGTACTGGATGTCGAATTCTCCCAACTCTATGGCCCAATTTACCAGGCGATCGGACATATCCGGCCACTGCAGTATCTTCTTCAGGGGCTGGTTTGTGAACACGCATACTGTATGTGATTGAAAATAGGGCCTCAGCTTTCTTGCTGCTGTTACCAGGGCATATGCCACTTTCTCCGTCTTTCTATATCTTATTTCGGAATCTAGCAGGGTTCGACTGACGTAGTATATCGGCCGTTGTTGCCTTCCTTCTTCCTTTGTTAGTACTGCACTTATAGCTACAACTGATACAGTAAGGTACAATTACAAGGTATCCCCGGCATTTGGCTTTGTCAGCAGTGGGGGTGCGGCCAGGTACTCCTTCAATTGTTCAAAGGACTTTTCGCATTCCTCCGTCCATTCAAACTTTTTAGATTCCTTCAAGGCTCTGAAGAAGGGGAGGCATCTGTTAGCCGACCGAGACAGGAATCGCCCTAGGGCGGCGACTCTGCCTGTTAGCTCCTGGACTTGCTTCACATTCTGGGGTGACCTCATATCTTAAATGGCTTGTATTTTCACCGGATTGGCTTCAAATCCCCTCTCTGAGACAATAAAGCCGAGGAACTTTCCTAAGGCTACTCTGAATGTGTACTTTGTCGGGTTCAGCTTCATGCCGTACTGCCTCAGCACCTAGAACGCCTTTTCTAAGTCTTAAATGTGTTGTTTGGCCTTCAGGCTTTTTACAATCATATCATCCACGTATACCTCCATGGTTTTGCCGATCATCCCCTTGAAGATTTTATTCACCAACCTTTGATAGGTGGCCCCTGCGTTTTTTAGCCCGAAGGGCATGACTTCATAGTAGTACAAGCCCCCCTCGGTCATGAAGGATGTCTTCGGGACATCACCCTCAGACATCTTGATCTGATTGTACCCTGAGTACGCATCCATGAAGCTCAGCGCCTCGTATCCTACTGTGGCATCAATGAGGAGGTCTATTTTTAGCAGGGGGTATTCATCCTTTTGGGCAGGCCTTGTTCAGATCGGTGAAGTTGATGCAGATCCTCCACTTTCTATTTGCCTTCGGGACCATCACCACATTGGATATCCACTCTAGGTATTAGATCTCGCGGATGAACTGGGCCTTCAGCAACTTCTCTACTTCTTCATCTATTTTTTGCTGCCTTTCGGAGGCGAATGTCCTCTTCTTCTGTTGCACCGGCTTCTTTACTGGGTTGACACTTAGATGATGCTCTATTACCTCTCGGTCTATTCTAGGCATGTCTAAGGCCTACCAGGCAAAGACGTCAGAGTTGTTTTAGAGGAACGAGATGAGTTTTTCTCATTGTTGCCTTGGCATTATAGCCCCGACTTGGAATTGGCGAGTGTTATCCCCCTCTTCGGCCTCAAATTGTATCAGATCCTCAGCCAGTTCCCCCCTTTGATAACTGGTGTTATCGCGTAGATCTTCTATCGGGAGTGCCTTGCCCGCCTTCTCTCTTCCCCATAAGGTAGTGGCGTAGCATCTCCGGGATGCCTCCTGATCGCCTCGACATTCATCGGCACCGTTCTTGGTTAGGAATTTCATCTTGAGATGTGGTGTGGAGACGACAACCTTTAGCAGGTTTAAACCAACTCTCCCTATTATGGCATTGTATGTCGAAGTAATGCCTACTACCAGGAAGTTGATCATGACTGTTACTTGGTGATCTCCAGTGCCGGCTCTTACCAACAACTCAATCGATCCCTCCACTTTTACTGGGACGTCAGAGAATCCCTGCAATGGGTGTTTGACTTTCTTCAGCTTTCCCTCGTCCAGACCCATCTTCTGGAAAGCCTCAAGGAACAGGATATCAGCTGAAAATGCCGTTATCCACCAAGATCCTCTTCACTCTGCAATCAACTATGGTCATGGTGACTAACAGGGCATCGTAGTGCAGAGTGTGCACCCCTTCCAGATCGTCGCCTGAGAAGAAAATTACCGTCCCAGTCCTCGCCTTCTTGTTCGACCATTCAGCCATATGTACACTTCTCGCATAGGCTTTTGCTTTCCTGGCCGAGACTGAACTTTCTCCAATAGCTAGGCCTCCACAGATTGTTGCTATAACCCTAATTGGGCTTTTATTCTCATTCCAGAGGTGACGATCAGCTTCCTCAGGTGTCCGGTCCCTTTGCCGCTCCTGATTGCCTCTGCGGGCTAGCCCCCTTCTTTCATAGCGGCCTCTGCCATATCTACGATGATTGTCCCTATGGTCATTACCGTCTTGGGCATCCTCCTTTTCGCAGTCCACAAATCGGCCTTGATATCCTCTTCGGATCATTCCTTCTATTTTCCCCTTAAGGTGCCAACAATCTTCGGTGTCGTGGCCGTGCTCCCTATGGAAGTGGCAATATCTGTCCATATTGCGTCTCTCGGGGTGTCGTCCCATCTTCCCTGGCCACTTCATGGATCTGGCATCCGAGGAGTCCCTTATCTGTATTAGTACATCCGTTCGTCTCTGGTTCAGGGTCGCGTATTTCTCGAACTTCCTTGGTGGACTGGGTGCCCGACCACGCTCTGGCTTTCGTATTTTGGTTTCTTTGAAAGGTTTGTCGTTTTGAGATCTTTTTCCTTCCCGTCTTCCTTTCAGCTTCTTTATCGGCTTGAAGGGTTTCTTCCATCTGGATGTACTTATCGCACCGAGCTCTCAACTCGGCCAGGTTCCTCGGTGTATGCTTCGCCAAAGACCTTTTCAGCTCCTTATCCTTGACGCCTCCTAGCAGGGTTATGAACTCTTCTTTTGGGTCCAGACCTCTGATAGTGATCTTCTCTTGTTGGAAGCGCTTCATGTAGTTTCGCAGTGATTCTACTTCATGTTGTTTGACTTTGGTCAAGTTCAACGTGGTCTTCTGAAGGGGTCGGCTACTGGAGAATCCCTTTACGAAGAAGTAACTTAGATCACTAAAGCAGTGGATCGACTTCGTCGGCAAATAGTTGTACCATAGCCTTGCCGCTCCTCTGAACGTCAATGGTAGGGCGCGACACATGATGTTTTTCAAGACTCGATGGAACTGCATAGCGACCTTGAAGCCTTCCAGATGATTGACGAGGTCCCTAGATCCATCGTAGGTATCATATTTTGGCAAGCGAAAGCCGATCGGGTGTGAGTCCCTCATGACCTCATCAGCTAGAGCCATGTCATTAGTGAGGTCTGGCTCGCGAGCACCCGTTTTATTTTTTTCCACCTTCTTGATCTCATCTTTCAGGTCCAGGATCATATGCTCAACCCCGAGTCCTCGTGTCTCTGTTTGTCTCTTTGGTGTGGTTCCCCATGCCGGTCCCCGACGGCACGCCGCGTCCTTCCCTTGGGTGCGGGACTTTCCCTCATTGCTCGATTTTGAAGATTATGACCAGACCTTATCGATCCTGTACTGCTCCGGTCCTCGTATCGAGCTCTCTAGGGCTGGATATGGGGGCCTCACGGTGCTCCGTCGGTCTTCTGAGAAACAATTTTGGGGACCTCCTTCATTGCCTCGGCCATTCGGTCATATTTCTCCTGGAGGGCTTCGAACTGCTCCCTTGTCACATATTCCTACACTCCAGGAGGGGGTTGGAGGATTACTACCTCGCGGAACCTTCCCGATCATTGTTTTCCCTTGCTCCTCCGATTTTCGTCTAGGGAGGGAGCCCTCCTGAAGGTTCCTCCTCCCCCATGTTTATATTCGACGCTGCTCTAGTATTCCTACGATTGTAGGCTCTCCCCACCATTACTGTCGTTTCCCATGGACGGCACCAATCTGTTGCTTCCGAAAATCCATATGAGCTGATCCTGCACAAATACAGAAGGAAGAGGCCCCGGATGTTTATCCAGGGTTTGTCCTCCGACGCCCAAGTTAGAGATCGGCCGCACAACTTTTCACAAGGGTAATGGTGAGGGTTTTTCTGCATACCTTTTTTCCTCTGCTCGGGCCCTCTCTTTTAGTCCTTAAGGTTTAGGGTTTCTCTTTTCCTTGGAGGAGTCCTCCTCGGGTCCGCCTCCTTTCCTTTTCAAGTCCTATTCAGATACGTCTTATCCCCTTCGTGGGGAATATTCTCTCCACGCAGTTGACGCGGTCAGATTTCTTGCAGCCTCTAACAGGTGAGCAACACGTGTCCTCTCCTTAGATACCACATGTTCTTACCCTACTGGGCAATCAATTTGGCCGTATCAGTGCGAAGGCATGCTCGCTACTGAGTTTTCAAGGAAGGATATAAAGCTAAGCAATCGGATTCCACTACCAAACGTGAGTTGAAAGTTGCACCAAGGGACTGAAGACCAAGGAGAATTGCCAAAGCTTCAGTAGTCAAAGCATCGGGAAGGTTGCCAATTATGGTCACGCCAAATAACTGGTCTTTGCTCCTATTTGCTAATGATAAATGTGCAGCCATTGTCATTGAAAATCTATCATTTACAAGCATGAAGATAAAGCCTCTCCTACCATTTGGGTGCCTAACAAGGCATTCAATGGCTAGGAGGACTCGGACAAGGACCCCAACACATGGGCATGCACCCCTATGTCATTCAAACCGTCGCATGCCTAGTTGGCAACCTAGCGGTTGGAGAAGACCTTTTCCTGAGATAAGGGTAGAGATGAGATTCCATAAGATTTAAGATTAGAGAGTATTGTAGACCTACCATGGGGAAGAGGCTACGATGCATACTAAGAGTGTGAATTTGGCCCAGCCAACTTAAGCCCGTCCTGATCCCAAACAGGGTCAAGGCTATTATTTTCAGGGCCTTGGTTGAGCTTAGCTAGACTGGCCTAGCCACACCCTGCATAATATGCACATATATAAATAAAGGGAAAAAGTAGCCTAAGAGGCAGCATGGATTTTACGATGAAACATAGAGGTTGGCGAAATGACCCTCCCACCCCTAATGAAAGGTGAAAATCCCACCCTTGTTGATACTTTTGCAGGCATTCCATTGGACCACGCACCGACATAGGGGCCATGCTGTCTTTTAGGTTACCCTCTCCCATAAATAAATTATAAATTATAAATTTATGGGCAACAAGAAAACTAATCGGTCATACCCTCAACACCCAAACACAGGCTGCATGAAAAAGACTACCATGCCCCCATGTGATCGATGTCTCCACTTGCTCTCTCATTGGTGTGTGCACTGACACAACGGCCACGTGTCCGATTAGCGTTCTCTTTCCCAATTATATATCATATACATGACTTGCTCATCCTCACATTCTTTGTTTTTTAAGCACACATGCAACCCACTCATTAATATATATATATATATATATATATATATTTTTTTTCAAAGAGTCAAAGCCATCCTAATGACTAAAACCCAACCCAGTTCAATCACAGTCATTCATGGCTGGGCTTTAGCTGAGATATTGCAGCCCAGCCTAGGACTGGGCTGGGTTTGGACTGAATTTAGAGGGCTTAGGGTTAGGCTGGGATTTTCGAAAACCCACCAAGCCACTGCCCATTGACACCCCTAATCCTTACAAAGGGGGTAAAAGGGATAAAGATAGCACAACCTTGTTACCTCCTTAATACAGAACTGTATACTGAGTACTGAGTAAGAGGGTAAAAAATTCTGTTTTCAGTGTAGATGATTTGGCTGCTTTTATACTTATGAAATTGGGACTTCACAAAGTAAATCTTCATTTCATTTATTCATTTGATATCCTACGGGGCTTATTTCCACTCTCACGAGTCGTGGGAAGCATAGTTCTAAAAATTGGATCGGATTGAGTAGGATCGATCGGATTGGACCTTGGTCAGGAGTCAGGACTAAGATAGAGGGGTGTCGGGATAATTCCACTTTAGAGCCAGCTCCGACTTTTTTATGGTAGAATCAGAACCGTCTCGATTAATTAGTTGATTCTAAACCTTGGGGTGTGCGTCTAGAAGCTCTCAACTATCAGATGCTCGCTGCACCATTGCAGCAGTTACAGAGAGTGGGGACTAGATAATCACCACACAACCTAGGTTTGCATGTCTTTGGTTGGAGAGCCGTTAAGAGGAAGAGTCATTGGAGAGGATCCCAATCCTAGTTCTAACCGTTTAAAAACATAAACCACTCTAATGGCTAGGACCATAACTAACTCATTAGTAATTGGTTCTAGTCGAGTCCGATTTTTTATTGGCATATTTTAATGCGGTTCTTGGTTCTCGATTCCGATCCTAGATTGACACCCTACTCCCAAAGCAAAATTCTATTTG
>NW_024868950.1:32670-34975 GCF_013358625.1 Macadamia integrifolia
AAAAAAAAAAAAAAAAAAAAACCAATTTATATATCATACTATTATATAAAAGTACGAAATGACAAATCTTTCACTTAACAATTTTATCCTTTCTTCTTTATTATATTTATTTTAATTCTTTTTTTATTTTATTAAATTGTTGATACCTTTTATATTATTATATTTTTATAATAATTAAATACTATTTATATCTCTCTCCTACTTTTTCACGATTTTGTCCATTATCTATTTTCTTTTTTTCACTAAACTCTTTCTTCTCACTCTCACAGGATTTTATCCACTTTCTATTTTTAATTAAAATTCTTTCTTTCCTTTTTGTATTATAACTCTTTCTTTCTTTTCTTTTTTTCTATAACTCTTTTTTCTCTCCCACTCTCACACGTTCCTCCTACTCTCACATTGTACTAGCCTGAAAGTATATTTTATGTCTTTTATTTTTTCAGCTTGTTTGTCCCATTATTGGACTTCTCTCTCTCTCTCTCTCTCTCTCTCTCTCTCTCTCTCTCTCTCTCTCTCTCACCCCTAAGTTATTTTTCTGTGATAATTTGTAAAACAGATACTAAAGATTAAAAACTTCTGGTTTCCCAAATCCTAATCCTACCCCGAGACGAAGAAAATGGTAAAAATTCTCAATATCTAAATTATCTCCTAACCCATTTCCTTGATTTCTCTCTCATGATTCCACAATCTCTTGTTCGGTGGATAGTTATTTTACTTATTTCTTTGTACATAGCACACCCCTCCCCCTCTCTCTTCTTTCTATCTTCCTTTTAATTACAAGTCAGATTATTAAACCCCTGCGAATGCTATTTTCTTATAGTTCTCAGTTGCTGTTGGGTTCAATTATATTGTCTATTAACTGTAGAGTGATGGCTTATTCTTTCTATCATAATAGCTCTTCAAGATCAGAAACTATTGGCCATCGATTGACTGTAATTGAGATTCTTTCCTTGTTCAAGTAGCAAATCTAAAGCTCTCCCAATTTCACCATTGGAATAGAATTGGTTGGTTTTCATAAGAAAAAAAAAAGAATTGGCTGATCTATTTTATTTCTTTTATCAAGATATTTAATTATTCAATTACTCCTACTAATTGATGTGTTTCTGTGTAACCAAAGCCTTATAATGTCTCTGAAACAATTAATACCTAGATGATTTTACAAAATAAATGATGTTGAAGTAATCCAAAATTGGCAGTGTTTCCCATAGATTCTTTAAGTAATAAAATCCAGGAATGTTTCCGCGGATGTCACCAATGAAATTATGGGTAAGAGAATTATGGGTTTTGACCCGATTACATCAAGTGAATAGAGAATTGACCTCTTGCTGATGGCTTTCAACCAACTTGATCCGTTGATAGGTAAGAGAATTGGATGATCTGTTTTATTTCTTTTATGATGATACATATCAACTTATTTGATTACTCCTATTAATTGATGTGTTTGTGTGCAACCAAAGCCTTACAATATCTTTGTTTGGAAACAACTAATACTGAATAGTGTTGTAGTAAATAATGTATCAATTGCTTTTAATTTTTTCCAGATTCAATGATTCAACAACACCTATTGATGAAGTATAATATAAAAATCCTTACAAAGTAAGTTCATCTTTTTCTATCCTTATTTATCTTTTTTACTTATTACATTCTTTGTAGTTAACCTTTTTCTAGGATTAGGATTTAGTGTTTTTGAAAACTATGTCACTACACGGTGGACTTTGTGGAGAGACAAAAACAAAGCAAACCCTTAGCACTTCTACAATAATCATACCTTCTTCCTCTCCCCCATCGCTCCTCTCTCTAAAGAGGAATAAACTTTGTGAAAAAGCAGCAAGAGCAAGAACAATCAGATGAAAAACCTTTTCAGTTTTAGAGTGAGATGGTGAGATATCGAGTACGTTGCTAGTATCTGATCCAATTAAAGTGGCATGAAAATTGTTCTTGAAATAGTTTAAAAGACTTACGAACGAAAGTTTATTCACAAAAAAACACAGTCTAAGAAAAATATTTCTGTTACATGTGCATTTGCACGTGTGTATTTACTAGTGTATATATATATATATATATATAAAATTTAGAAAAATGTATAAATCATTATGGGATAAATTATTTGTTTGGGTAAAATATTGCACAATACGTGTATACAAAATTTCATAGAAATTATATGGGGCACAGTGGCATTGTAAGATTAATTAACATTTCTACCTACTCATATTTTACGAAATTAAACAATTATTAAATATAAATAATATCAAAATATTTAAAATACATTATATAATATAGTTATCATCCCAAAAAAAAAAAAAAA
>NW_024868950.1:34995-47582 GCF_013358625.1 Macadamia integrifolia
AAAAAAAGCCATATTATCTCAAAATGAAAATGTTCTATCATCATCATTTATCCCACATCAATGTCATCTTCATATATGTAAAACAATAGTAGAGTCCAATTTATTTTTTTGAGTTTAAGCATCATCAATGCATATAACAAGATTACCATAAAATTAGAAAGATATGCAATCTAAAGAAATATATAAATTATATGTACCACACTAGCTAACCTCATTAAATCAAATGCTATTGTCCACCGTATAACCGTTAAAGTCTTCAACATCCCCTTGATGTGACTGATATCCCTGATTGAATTATACTAGAGTGGCTCCCCATATATTAAAGGAAAGATCATAACTTGCACAAGTCAAGCATGCGAAGATATTAAAACAATGCCTAAACTATATTCTATGAATAATTACGATACATATTAACACATGAAAAATCATGCATGACATGAACACAACGCAACACAACATGGAACACATGCTGGCATATGCTAAACCCTAATATGTTATGGCATAATGCATGAAACTTCTAAGAAAACTTAAAGAACATAACATAAGAGCAAACTAATATAACAACTAGCATGCTAAATGAAGAATAAAAGAACTCCCTAGGCATGACAAACAACAGCCCTACATTGGAGAAAACCATGCCACCACCGCTTTTGTTGAGTGAGACGATATGCAAGGTCATGTACAGTTATGGGAAGAAAGTGGATCATCATGTTAACAAATCCAAGGTCTGATCATCTCCACTCAATAAATAGATGAACAATACTCAAGAAATCAATGTTAATATTTCACACTCAAAGCCTGTACTCTTTTATTCCCGAAATCATACTGCTACTTGCCTGTAACTTTTACTTAGGCATCGGAGAGTCCCCACTAGAGTATCCTTCGATCACCTCCTCTTCTTCATTTCTTGGTTGTCTATGTGCAGTAAATCTCATGCATATTTCTTTGATAACAGACTAGTAACATGCTCCCTTGATCCTTCCTTTGTTGTGGGTAAAACTAGTCTCAGGGGTGACTAAGGTAGTCCCACATCTTTTAGGTGTCGAGAAAGCATGCGGTTTATAAACATGGCGAACCCCATTCATGTAGACGCGTTTTAGAACCATATGGGCTCCAAACCGAAAGTGGACAATATTACATAGGCGCACTGCTACTCTTGGAGAGTAGGGAATATTCACGTACGTGAATGTACGTGAATGACCTTGGTCTGTGAATATGGCATATATTTTCTCTCTCCTCATTTAATAGATGCTATATCCACGGATCAGGATTGTTCACGTACATTCACGTATGTGAATATTCACTTTCCTCTCTTGGGCCTTAACAATTAGTAATCATTTTTGTAGCTTCTCTACCATAAAGGGAAGTAACAAGATTGGTTAGGCAATTACCACTCCTTATTGGTAATGTGGCAGCATTAGCTAACATAAAATCCCTCTAACAATCTAAGATGGTGAATATCTCAACATATAAAGCCTCCCAAATGGCTCATTGCAATCCTAGAAATAATCTTCAATCATTTGGGTCAAAACTTGCCTTTAATGTTGAGGAAACAAATAGTATACAAATCAAAGCATGCCTTGGTCTTAACTTATTCCAACATGGCTAACTTCTACATGTTCCTTATTTTATAAATTATTCAAACATAGTTAACATCTACATGCTCCTTATGGGAACCCTTTCCACATGCTCTCTTTAACTAGCACAAGGCAGCTAGCATACTTTAGATTCGTTGGACATGTTCACACATCACTATTCATGTATTAAATTCTAGCTTTGATTTAAAAACAACAATAACTATTACCCAAAAAAATTAAATCGAGAGGTATATCATACACAATTAGGTGCTATAGTGGAGATTGGCTACCAAATTAGACATGTGAATCGTGATCTAAATACCAAATGAGCTAATTAATTTTAAGAATAAGATCACGTTT
The DNA here is from genome assembly GCF_013358625.1 of Macadamia integrifolia. Classification (NCBI taxonomy): domain Eukaryota; kingdom Viridiplantae; phylum Streptophyta; class Magnoliopsida; order Proteales; family Proteaceae; genus Macadamia; species Macadamia integrifolia. The sequence goes on from NW_024868950.1 coordinate 36,933, forward strand.
ATGGAGAAGAAAGGAGAAGATAGGGGGAATGTAAAGGAGAACAGGTACATGAACTAAATATATGAGGATAAAAGGCAAAAATGACTAGAATATCAAGGTACCAGTATAAATAGTCCATGAATGAATGTAACTGATTGTCAATCAATTCAATCCCACTTTCTTGGGGTCAAATATGACCTTATATAGTTTAGTCATTAGTGGGGCTACCCACGGTGCATGAAGGCCCAATTAGACAAACTACTTTAAAGAATAGGAGAGAATATGCAAATCCGTTTTGGCTTAGTAGAAACCAAAAAGGATATTTTAATTCCTTATTTTGCTTGTGAGGAAAGAGGATATGATAGGGAAGTGAGATAATGCCAACTGAATATTTGGTATAGACAAAGAGTAAATTAGTTTAAAAAGGGTTTTTTAATTGAAAGTAAGGGTATTTTTATTTGAATATGATCGATTCAGATTGGTTTCAGCCTTGATTGATTCAACCTGGATTCCATGTTCTTAAATCATGGTCTGGAGGACCAAAGGATAAGGACCTAGGTTTAAAAATAGGAATCAGGATCATGGTTCTAAGATCGATATCAGATCGGCCATATTAATTGTATCAGAGTCCAATCCATTTTAGAGGTAAAATATATATTAAAAAAAAAAATGCATTTTATGAAAAACAAGGGTAAAACTGACCAATGCTACTATTAATACCAAGAACTAAATCTTTGATCAGATCCGATTCTCTGTCAAGCTGATTCTGATCCATTTCAAAATGAAATGGATCAAAATTGATACAGAATGGGTGGAAGTTGGCATAACCCCCCTTAAACCTTAGGTTTCACGTGGGATCTATCTGATCCAGTTTTTTATTTCTTTTTTTGGGTGAAAAATCCGATCCAGTTTTCAAACCGTCGGAAAAATCCCACATATGATTGGGTGTGGGGATTTTCTGCTTAGAATGAAGAGTGAGATAAAGTTTTCACTTCCGTCTTTCAACTTGAAAATATTTAATGTATTTAAGAAGATTTTATAAAGTCTTCTAGATAACCGACGCCACCTTCCTCCAGCCTTGCTCAATATTCAATTATTTAATTTTTTTTTTTTTTGGGTAGAATATTCTATTATTCATCTTCATCCTTAGCTATTTGTTCATGCATACGGTTAATAGGTGGTGCCAAAGGTCTCATGTAGAAACTTATCTTTATTTTTGTTAGTATCATAAAAAAAAAAAGGGTATTTAATGCATGTGATTTTTCTCATTGTGGGGTCTAAAGAAGATCATAATGTTGATAGAGATATTACTCAATGTATTGCGATACATAATAACAATACTCCTGGGCTAGCTGTATCCTGCCCTCGTTCAATCACTTAGTTTGATTAAAGTTTGTTAGTTGTTAGTTACAGATGATACTCTGTATTTTAGTCTTAAGTGTGTCTTGAGTTCTTGATATATATATATATATATATATGTAATTACATTGATCAATAATACAATAATATAATCAGTGAGATAATCTTCATGGTATCAGAGCCCTAATGCTCCACTGAGCTCCCTCTTTTTTATCCTTCTCTGCTAATGGTGTCTTCCGTTTCTGCAACCAACAGCGACGCCACTTCTTCGCCGCTCATCTCTGCTAATGTCTCTCCTTAACTCCCTCTCAAATTGACTGCTACAAACTATCTTCTATGGAGAGCTCAATTCCTTCCTCTCCTTCGTGGTTACAATTTGATCGGTTATATTGATGGAACGTTCCCTCAACCCGAAGCTGCGGATCTTGGTTCTCTTTGGGATTGGCAAGATCAGTTAATTCTCAGTTGGATTATATCATCTCTTTCTGAATCCACACTATCTCATGTTGTTCGTGCATCTACATGTTCTGAAGCTTGGGACATACTTGCAACAACGTTCGCGCCATCTTCAAGAACCAGAGTAATAGATCTCAAGGCCCGTCTACTTCGGCTTCAACGGAACAACGATTCTACCATTGAGTATCTACTCTTTGTTCGAGCATTAGCAGACACGCTGGCTGCTATTGATCATCCTATTGGATATGAGGATCTGGTTCTTGCCATTCTTCGTGGCTTGGGTCCTGAATTTTGTGATTTTGCAACCTTGATTCGCCTGCGACCTAGTCCAGTTTCCTTTGTTGAGCTATCTGGTTTATTACTTAGCCATGAAACCTTTCTCCGATCTACTGAGGATGCCAGTTCTGGTATTTCCACTGCAAATCTGGCGTCTGTTGGCCAGTCTCAACGTTCTTCTCAGTCCTCTGGAGGCAATCGAAACCATTATAGAGGCAATTATAGAGGTTATCGTGGCAATCTTGGATACTACAGAGGTAATCGAGGTTTCCGAAGCCAAAATCACACCCAAGATCAAAACAATTCCTCCTCACAAGGTAATTCTCGTAATTGGGGCCACAAATCTCATATGCAACGAGGTTTCAACTCTCAAGATTCCTCTTCACTATCTTCTCAAGGCTCTACCTCGACCACCACTCAGACTTCGTCTCCATTTCTTCACTCCAAGATGCCATGCCAGATCTGCAATCATAATGGTCATCAGGCCTCTCATTGTCCACAATGGTTTAATCAAGCTTTTCTTGGTATCAGTTGTTCTAGTTCTCTGTCATCTTCTTGGTTGCTTGACACAGGTGCTAACAATCACCTTACTGCAGACATCAGTAACCTTGCAATCAACTCCCCTTATCGTGGTTCAGACCAAATCATTGTAGGGAATGGACAAGGTTTGTCAATCTCTGCCACTGGTTGCTCTGTGCTAAAGTCCTCTGATCATTCTTTTCGTTTAAATCAAATACTGCTTGTTCCTCAAATCTCAAGAAATTTGTTATCTGTCTATCAATTTGTCAAGGATAACAATGTTTCTATTAAATTCTTCTCTTCTTATTTTCTAATCAAGGATATTCCGATGAACAAGATCCTCTACCACGGCCTGAGTGAGAATGGGTTGTATCAACTGCCAATGCTTCCATCTTCACTGTCTTTGTCTGTTGTTCGTGCACCTGTCGTCGACTGGCATTGCCGCCTTGGTCACCTATCTTTTTCAATGGTTCGATACATCATTTCTACATTTAGTCTTCCTACCTCAACCTTTGTTCATGAACTGTGTGATGCTTGTCAATGTGCAAAAAGTCACAAATTACCTTTCTCTGTTTCTGATTCAATAAGCTCAAGTCCTTTAGACTTGCTACATTGTGATGTTTGGGGACCTGCCCCTTGTGTTTTTCTGGGCTACTCTTTATCTCACAGAGGTTACAAATGTCTTGATCCTTCAACCAATAGACTGTATGTCTCCCACCATGTTACTTTTGACGAATCTGTGTTTCCTTTTTCTTCCTCTCCCCCAGCATGGGATACTACTTCCCCAACCACTGTTGCTCCTTGGTTTATGGAGGCTCCCCCGATGTTACATCCTTCATCTCCTCCTCTATGTCCTACTGCTCCTAATTCTGGTCCTACACCTGTTCATCCCAACATTTATGGGCCTTCTTCTATTTTAGGTCCAGTTCCTTCTCCTTTTGTTTCGAATCCAGTCCTTTCTTCTGGGCTTCCTTCTATATTGGGCCCTATTCCTTCTCCCACTCATGTTTCTGGGCCAGCACCTACGGTTCCTCTTACATCCAAATCCCCGCTAGTTTGTTCAACCTCAGATCCTTCTTCCTCCTCTTCTTCTTTATTTGATCATAACTCCCAATTACCTAGTGTGCATCCTCTACCACCTACCTCTGGCACTGTTTTGTGTCATCCAATGATCACACGGTCTCGTACTGGATCACTTCGACCTCCACAACACCTTACATTAGCTGCAACCAAACACCCTCTACCTGATTTGGTTGACCCGACCTGCTATAGTCAGGCTATGAAATCTGCTCCATGGAGACAGGCTATGCAAGAGGAGTTTGACGCCTTACTCCAAAATGGGACATGGAATCTGGTTCCTCAGACTTCTGGACAGAACATTATCGGCTGCAAATGTGTATTTTGCATTAAACAAAATGATGATGGGACTGTTGAGGGCCATAAGGCGCGCCTAGTTGCAAAGGGATATCATCAAAGACCTGGTCTAGACTATTCTGAGACGTTCAGCCCAGTCATCAAACCTATAACAATTCGGGTCATTTTATCTCTTGCAACTACCTTTAACTGGCCCCTCAAACAGTATGATGTTAGAAATGCATTTTTACATGGTGATTTGGTCAAAACTATATACATGGAACAACCACCAGGTTTTATCGATCCCACTTGTCCGACGCATGTTTGTCATCTTCACAAGTCACTATATGGCCTCAAGCAGGCCCCGAGGGCCTGGTTTACTCGTCTCAACTCTTTCCTTTTATCATATGGTTTTGTGGCATCCAATACTGACAGCTCTCTCTTCATCTATCGCGTTGATGATGTGGTCATGTTCTCTCTTGTGTATGTTGATGACCTACTACTGACAAGGAATAGTTCTTCGGCCATAGCAGCTCTTGTAAAGGCTCTCTCTGCCACGTTTGCTCTCAAAGAACTCGGTGACTTACATTTTTTTCTTGGGATTGAAGTAACTAAGTCTGATGCTGGTCTCTTTCTTAATCAGCGGAAATATATCACTGATTTTCTCCAATCCACTAACATGGTAGGTGCAAAGCCAATTGCTACTCCCATTTCTACATGATCTTCTTTAAGTCTTACTACGGGAGTTCCTTTAGCTGATGGCACAGAGTATCGCTGTGTTGTTGGTGCATTACAGTACCTAACGGTCACTCGGCCTGATTTGAGTTTTGCAGTTAACAGAGTTGCTCAGTTCATGCATCAACCCACAGATGTACATTGGTCGGCGGTGAAGCGGATTCTTCGCTTTATTAAGCATACATTTTCTGATGGCCTACACTATAAACCAACTGGAGACATTTCTATTATGGCATATTCTGATGCCAACTGGGTAGGCTGTCCTATAGACAGGAAATCCATCTCCGGCTATAGCATTTTTCTTGAGTCGAATCTCGTTTCCTGGTGTTCCCGGAAGCAACGCACAGTCTCTCGTTCTTCAACGGAGGCTGAATATCGTGTTGTAGCCTCTACTGCCATTGAGATTGTTTGGTTGCGATCCTTACTCTCTGAGCTTGGCATTTTTCTTCCCCATGCTCCTGTTATCTGGTGTCATAACATCACTGCTACATACCTTATTGTGAATCCTGTATTTCATGCTCGCACCAAACACATAGAGGTCGACTTTCATTTTATTCGAGACATGGTTGCCTCTAAGCAGCTGGTTGTTCAGTATGTCTCCACTATTGATCAGCTCGCTGACATCATGACAAAAGGATTGCCACGTCAACGCTTTAATCTTCTTCGATCCAAGCTCACCGTCGGATACCCGCCGCTGGGCTTGCGGGGGCCTGATAGAGATATTACTCAATGTATTGCGATACATAATAACAATACTCCTGGGCCAGCTGTATCCAGCTCTCGTTCAATCACTTAGTTTGATTCAACCTTACTGCCTTTGTTGTATGATCTAGTGTCCGAAATGTATAGATACATTATTGTCTCTAAATATACTCAACTAGATGAAAAAAGAAAGTTAGATCCCTACACAAAGGTGGATATGGCTTTTGGCTTTTGGCTTTTGATATGTGGTAAAAATGGTTTGATCATAAATAGAATCACCAAAACCATATGTCAAAGTATACAATTTTTATTTTTATTAAAAAAAAAAATATACGATTTTTTATTTTGTCTAAAAATTGTATTGGAAAATAACCACAACACCCCTATAGTCAATATACATGCGCAAGCTCTCCTTGGTTGGATTGTTAAACCATTTCCCTTCATTTTTAAATTGATTCTTTTAAAAAAAAAAAAATTAAACAAATTATATAATTAAGAAGATTTTTTTTGGGTACAACCTAAGATGAAAATCAATCCATAACTAATGAAGTCTACAAAATTTAGAAGCCAAAGGAATTGAAAATGTCGGTAGAGGCCTAACCCAATCCAAACAAGATGAAAAGTGGATCCTAAACCCAGGGAAAACAAATAATATATTTTAATATGTTTTCATTTCTAAGGTTTTCATTTTTTTCCTTTTGGATACTCCACACTAGCATGCATTATGAGCAACAGCCTAAGATCAGTTGGTTGAGGCCTCTTCACCTAATATTCCTCACCTCTAAATCACAAAAGGGAAACCTCAAGTATCAAGAAGAACCATTCAATCAATTTGTGGGGCCCATCCAACAACAGATATGCGGATCTTTTGTTCTAATATTCAACTACTATGGTAATAACTGTACAAATAGAATCTTCACATGGACCCATCAATCTGACGGCCAGTATGTATCTGTTACTTTCCTAACTAATTTACAATAGTTTCCGAAAAAAATCAAAGGGATCGGACCACCGGAATTCCGGTGGCTTGAAAAACCTCCCCCTCCTCTGTTCCTCCACCCCCTTCAGCCCTTCTATGAGAAAACAGGGGAGGACGACGACTCTGCTTCTGCTTGACCTTGCCGAACAAGAATCCAACTATCTGAAGATCCCCAATTTGGAAATTTCTGCGTCGCGAGCTTCCGAATTCGATCGACAGGAGAAGAAGAATAGAAATTGGGTTGGCCAGATATTCCTTGTTCACAAGAATAGGAGTCCGGTGACAGTGAACAAGAAGAGATTGAACTGAAAAGGGAAGATTGTGTGGAGCACCTCCACTCTGGAAAATCGAAAGCACTCCTTGGAGATCGAGAAGAAGATGGTTTGTCAGATTGAGGCAATGAAACAGTGTTGTCAGCTACAAAGGGATGATTCAACAACATCTCAGCCGTCCATCTCTTTGATGGATCCCTCACAAAACATCTCCGCAAGAAGTCCTTCCCCTGTTCCGACATCTCCTCTGGAATCTCCGGCAATTCCTCCCCGAACGCAATTCGAAACAAGAGAGCGCTGACGTCGGAATCTGCTCTGCACTTCCATGCCGGTCTTCCAATCACCATCTCCGCCACGGCACAACCAAGCGACCACACATCACCCGGCGCCTCATGCTCGTTGCAGGCAATGGATTCAGGTGACATATAGAGAGGCGTGCCCCTCAAGTTTAGCTTCTCCACTTCTTCAGCCTTCTTCGCCAATCCGAAATCGGCGATCTTGACGTCATCGGTCCCGTCTGGGGAAGAGTAGATTAGGATGTTCTGAAGCTTGATGTCGCAGTGTACGAAACCCTTCTCGTGAATGCAACGAAGCCCAGTGAGAATCGACCTCGTGTAACGCCTCACATCTGATTCGAGCAAAGCTCCACCGGATTCCTTGATTAGACCCGCCAGAGTACCTCTGGAGGCATACTCCAAGAACACATTGTAAAATTCCTGACCTTTTTCGATTGTGTGATCGTCTCCGAGACAACGAACGATTTGGGGACAATCTATGAAACGGGCTAGAATCTCTCTTTCCCTCTGAAGCGAAGAACACTCAGAAATAGCAGCTGATTTCACCGCCATTAACTGAGGCTCCTCAACCAGACTGCAACAACCTCCCGCCGGAATCGCTAAATTCACAGAGCAAAAGCTCCCCCTTCCGATGGATTTTCCTCTCTTCCACTCCATTGAGTCCAATTCGAACAACCTACGATGGGTCAGAAGCGATACTTCGCTTTTGCTTTTGGGTTTTTCCTGCTCTCTTCTTCTCCTTCTCCTCCTTTGCTTCTTCGTTCTCTTGATTTCGCTTTGCCTTGCTTGCCTTACTCATTATAAATAGGTGATTTTTGTTTTTGTTTTTTTGTTTCTTAATAAACACGTGAGAGAGAGAGTGAGAGAGAGAGAGAGAGAGAGAGAGGGAGAGGAGTGTGTAGGTCTCAGTTAGTTCCCTTTGGCCTTTTTGTTTCCTTTTTAGATTTCGTTCCTTTTTTTCTTACTAATTCCCTTATCCAATTTCGACACGTGGGTTATACTCCTCATACGATTCGGATTTTTTTTCCGAGTTTGCGCGGATATTCTCTAACAAAAATAAATAAAAGTTCCGCGAATAACTACTGCTTATGTCCACTGGAAATGACTAAATTGCCACTAGACATCCCACAAAATTGGTGGATATACCACATTAAAATTCACTTATATGAAAATCCTTATAGGTTTTTCAGCCAAAAAATAAATAAAAACTAAAGGCCTTGTGGGTTCCCAATGAATTTACCCTACATCGTCGTAGAATCAATGAAAGAACATAAAAGCATTAACAATGGAGAGCTTTCTATTTTAATTAGGGTGTGTGTTTGGCGTCAAGGGACAAGGGTCATATTACCTTTAAACAAATTTAGTGAAATTGGCATGGATCATGAGCCCACAAGTTTAGGGGTGGTTCACCATTGGTTTGACAAATCAATCGATCAGATTGGTATTGGTCTTATAGTAAGGTAAAAAAATTAAAAAAAAAAAATTACTTTTTTTAATGACAATGAAAGATATTTCTGTCTGATTGGGTCCATATGGGATCAAATTAGTATCGATGGATTAACCATGGCCCCACCTAAGAAATGCTGGGGCTTTTGATTTTTGGGTATTGTGTGTAAAGGGCAGCCTTTACTTTTGGGATTAAATCACTGAAAACTAGGAGGGTTTGGTGATGTTAATGAAAGGCAGTTAAGAGAATCAGAAAGGTGGAACTAACAAATTGGGTCAGTTAGTTGTAAATTGTAACTAAAAGTAATTGAGAACAAAGGGAAGTGGGTTATGTTGGCAACTGCCAACAAGGGAGAAATATGAGATCTTTTATGATGGATATACCCTCCCACCTTCCCTTCCTTTAAAGACTTATAGTTGGACCAGGTTGGTTCAATTCAATAAAAAAAAGTAGTAATAGATCTAGTCCAAAAGGTGGGCTTTATATATATATGGTTTTGTTTATTGGTTTCTTCAATAAACATTGCTCATAGGGATCTTGCCTTTCACATGAGTATCACACTAGGAATCATGTTACAGATCAGGTTGAGAGTTGGAAGGCATCACCTATAGCTGTTTGGGGGTTGTTTAGAGAACTTAATGGAAAGGTTGGTGGAAAATGGAGGGGACACCTACCACTTATAATCCCCAAGCTTCTTGTAACAGAAATAGCTAAAATATTATGAATTTGAGTAAGAAATTAATGTAAGACAGTAAGAAGAGAATCAAGCATTATTGATGGACAAGAAGACATTCAGATAAGCTGGCAACCCTAAATTTATACTTATAAATTACTTAACATATGTAAAATCATTTTCCATTAGAAACCCTTTTTCAATTAATTTTTTTTTACTTCTCAAAATATCTACACATTCAAGGCAATCAAGTGAACCTTGAGGAGATCAAATCTCTTTGGACTTAAAAAAAAAAAGCAACTAGCCTCTCACTATTGCTGGGTCCAGGATGGGTAAACTATATGCAGTTTCACCACTTACTTCACCAGAGTGGTTGTTAACAAGTTTTTGAACCTACAATTGACAGGTTGCAATAGAGCAACTTGACCGTTACACCTAGGACAAGGTTTACCCACTCCCTTGGAATTTAAAATGACAAAATAATGTTTGTGAGAGGGTTTCCGTGGCCCTAGTTTTGGGGGGGGGGGGGGACTTTCACGTAAACCAATGGTGCTATGGAGAATGGTATCATTCATATGAGACCCACAAGGTCAGGGTAGGAGATAAAACAATAGAAAGAAGGAAGAGGGTTCCTAGAAAGGCAACGTGACCTGTGTCAGCATAGGGACCAATGGGAAAGTGCACGGAAGCATCAATAAGAATGGGATTTCCATCTCTCTCTCTCTCTCTACCTTACAAGTTTTTTTTTTCTCATATAAAACTATCCATATGAGAGGGTGATAGTATACTCATTGACCCAAAAAACAAAAAGAGTGATAGTATAGTCCAAATGGAAAACCTTTTTCCTATAATTGCACCCCCCCCCCTTCCTCTTTTGTGTGAACAGTTTGTAGAGAATATTCCAATATTCTAGTCTCTATTATAATCTTGCTACTTACATGGTTTCCCTTTTTGGTTATTATGCTTTGCTTGTTACGAAGATAGATTTAAAAGGAAGCAAGTGTAGCAACATTAATAAATTAATACATGAATCAAACATGGATTAGCAAACTAATACTATTCAACAACCATGTGATTCTAGTGGGCAATCATAATCCAATTGGCAACCCCCAGGGCTTCCAAATCTAAAATGACAATTATTTCAACTTATCATTGATCTAATTAAAAGTTTCTTTTACTTATTTTTTATAACCATCACTTATAAAACGTGTGAGATAGGATCAATTCAGTTTGATCTTGTTTAATTCAAACATGTTAAACAAAGAAAACAACAAAAATATTAACCTACTAAATTTTATTTAATTCTAACTTAATTCTAACTCCATCCCCTAATTGCCAATTGTAGAATAGTTTGAGATAGAGACTAATCATCAAAGATTTCATAAATTTTGGATAGAGATGCAAACAGATCGGATCCGGATATTCCTGGCCTAGTTGGATACATAGTTAGCAAATTCGGATTCGGGAATTATTCGGGCGGAGAATTATTCGGAATAATTCGATTGATTAATTTAAGGATTCGGTCAAAAAAGCGGTCAAAAAAGCTTATTGGGTTTTTTTTTTAAATTATTTTTTATTGTTTTTTATTTATTTATTTTTTTTTT